>NC_142838.1:27883787-28186818 GCF_061612785.1 Hesperophylax consimilis
GGTACAACATTTGAAATATCGATCGATTCCCTAATGCTTCTTTTGACCGGAAAACTTTAATAATAGGTACTACGAAAAAATTAATCACTCGCAAGAAATTTCAAAATCAGAGCTAAAATCGTCAAATGGAGAAGTATAAGTGCTAACACCAGATGAACTTTCGGCATTCTTGATCGCATTAGCGCTTAAGAATTCCGCCAAGGACATAGTGGTTAAAGAATTTTCTGTAGGAGTTGCAGCCACGACTTTCACAGAATCAATGTGTTCAACGGATTCGATGGATTCAACATGAGACGACTCAACATGAGACGACTCAACATGATTTAAAGAAGATTCCACGGCTGTTCCTTCAATTGGTTCTACTGTCACAATATTCACAGGCAGAATTGTTTGTTCCACCTTTTCGGCGTGTTCATTGAGTTCGCTTTCAGAATGAGATGACTCGACATGGCTGGCAGAGGATTCAACAACGGGCACATCAACTGGTTGTACTGTCACAACATTTACAGGCAGAATTGTTTGTTCCACCTTTTCCACGTGTTCATTGAGTTCGCTTTCCAAATGAGATGACTCGACGTGGCTCGCAGATGATTCAATGGTTGGTACTTCAATTAGTTTTACTGCACCAACATTTATAGGCACTATTGTTTGTTCCACTTTTTCAACGTGTTCATTGAGTTCGCTTTCAGAATGAGATGACTCTTCATGGCTAGCAGAGGATTGAATGACTGGTACTTCAATTGGTTGTACTGTCACGACATTTAAAGGCAGTATTGTTTGTTCCACCTTTTCAGCGTGTTCATTGAGTTCGCTTTCCGAATGAGATGACTCGACGTGGCTGGCAGATGATTCAACGATTGGTACTTCAATTGGTTTTACTGTACCAACATTTATAGGCAGTATTGTTTGTTCCACCTTTTCAACGTGTTCATTGAGTTCGCTTTCCAAATGAGATGACTCGACGTGGCTGGCAGATGACTCAACGATTGGTACTTCAATTGGTTTTACTGTACCAACATTTATAGGCAGTATTGTTTGTTCCACCTTTTCAACGTGTTCATTGAGTTCGTTTTCCGAATGAGATGACTCGACATGGCTGGCAGAGGATTGAACGACTGGTACTTCAATTGGTTGTACTGTGACAATATTTACAGGCAGTATTGTTTGTTCCACCTTTTCAACGTGTTCATTGAGTTCGTTTTCTGAATGAGATGACTCAACATGGCTGGCAGATGATTCAATGATTGGTACTTCAATTGGTTTTACTGCACCAACATTTATAGGCAGAATTGTTTGTTCCACCTTTTCAGCGTGTTCATTGAGTTCACCTTCCAAATTAGAAGACTCTTCATGGCTAGCAGAGGATTGAACGACTGGTACTTCAATTGGTTGTACTGTCACGACATTTACAGGCAGTATTGTTTGTTCCACCTTTTCAGCGTGTTCATTAAGTTCGCTTTCCGAATGAGATGACTCTTCATGGCTAGCAGAGGATTGAACAACTGGTACTTCAATTGGTTGTACTGTCACTACATTTACAGGCAGTATTGTTTGTTCCACTTTTTCAACGTGTTCATTGAGTTCGCTTTCCAAATGAGATGACTCTTTATGGCTAGCAGAGGATTGAACAACTGGTACTTCAATTGGTTGTACTGTCACTACATTTACAGGCAGTATTGTTTGTTCCACCTTTTCAACGTGTTCATTGAGTTCACTTTCCAAATGAGAAGACTCTTCATGGCTAGCAGAGGATTGAACGACTGGTACTTCAATTGGTTGGACTGTCACGACATTTACAGGCAGTATTGTTTGTTCCACCTTTTCAGCGTGTTCATTGAGTTCACTTTCTAAATGAGTAGACTCTTCATGGCTAGCAGAGGATTGAACGACTGGTACTTCAATTGGTTGTACTGTCACGACATTTACAGGCAGTATTGTTTGTTCCACCTTTTCCGCGTGTTCATTAAGTTCGCTTTCCGAATGAGATGACTCTTCATGGCTAGCAGAGGATTGAACAACTGGTACTTCAATTGGTTGTACTGTCACTACATTTACAGGCAGTATTGTTTGTTCCACCTTTTCCGCGTGTTCATTAAGTTCGCTTTCCGAATGAGATGACTCTTCATGGCTAGCAGAGGATTGAACAACTGGTACTTCAATTGGTTGTACTGTCACTACATTTACAGGCAGTATTGTTTGTTCCACCTTTTCAACGTGTTCATTGAGTTCACTTTCCAAATGAGAAGACTCTTCATGGCTAGCAGAGGATTGAACGACTGGTACTTCAATTGGTTGGACTGTCACGACATTTACAGGCAGTATTGTTTGTTCCACCTTTTCCGCGTGTTCATTAAGTTCGCTTTCCGAATGAGATGACTCTTCATGGCTAGCAGAGGATTGAACAATTGGTACTTCAATTGGTTGTACTGTCACTACATTTACAGGCAGTATTGTTTGTTCCACCTTTTCCGCGTGTTCATTAAGTTCGCTTTCCGAATGAGATGACTCTTCATGGCTAGCAGAGGATTGAACAACTGGTACTTCAATTGGTTGTTCTGTCACTACATTTACAGGCAGTATTGTTTGTTCCACCTTTTCAACGTGTTCATTGAGTTCGCTTTCCAAATGAGAAGACTCTTCATGGCTAGCAGAGGATTGCTCAACTGGTACTTTAATTGGTTGTACTGTCACTACATTTACAGGCAGTATTGTTTGTTCCACCTTTTCAACGTGTTCATTGAGTTCGCTTTCCAAATGAGATGACTCGACGTGGCTGGCAGATGATTCAATGGTTGGTACTTCAATTGGTTTTACTGCACCAACATTTATAGGCACTATTGTTTGTTCCACTTTTTCAACGTGTTCATTGAGTTCGCTTTCAGAATGAGATGACTCTTCATGGCTAGCAGAGGATTGAACAACTGGTACTTCAATTGGTTGTAATGTCACTACATTTACAGGCAGTATTGTTTGTTCCACCTTTTCAGCGTGTTCATTGAGTTCACTTTCCAAATGAGAAGACTCTTCATGGCTAGCAGAGGATTGAACGACTGGTACTTCAATTGGTTGTACTGTCACGATATTTACAGGCAGTATTGTTTGTTCCACCTTTTCCGCGTGTTCATTAAGTTCGTTTTCTGAATTAGATGACTCTTCATGGCTAGCAGAGGATTGAACAACTGGTACTTCAATTGGTTGTACTGTCACTACATTTACAGGCAGTATTGTTGGTTCCACCTTTTCCGCGTGTTCATTAAGTTCGCTTTCCGAATGTGATGACTCTTCATGGCTAGCAGAGGATTGAACAACTGGTACTTCAATTGGTTGTACTTTCACTACATTTACAGGCAGTATTGTTTGTTTCACCTTTTCAACGTGTTCATTGAGTTCACTTTCCAAATGAGAAGACTCTTCATGGCTAGCAGAGGATTGAACGACTGGTACTTCAATTGGTTGGACTGTCACGACATTTACAGGTAGTATTGTTTGTTCCACCTTTTCAGCGTGTTCATTGAGTTCGCTTTCCAAATGAGATGACTCTTCATGGCTAGCAGAGGATTGAACGACTGGTACTTCAATTGGTTGTACTGTCACGACATTTACAGGCAGTATTGTTTGTTCCACCTTTTCCGCGTGTTCATTAAGTTCGCTTTCTGAATGAGATGACTCTTCATGGCTAGCAGAGGATTGAACAACTGGTACTTCAATTGGTTGTACTGTAACTACATTTACAGGCAGTATTGTTTGTTCCACCTTTTCCGCGTGTTCATTAAGTTCGCTTTCCGAATGAGATGACTCTTCATGGCTAGCAGAAGATTGAACAACTGGTACTTCAATTGGTTGTACTGTCACTACATTTACAGGCAGTATTGTTTGTTCCACCTTTTCAACGTGTTCATTGAGTTCACTTTCCAAATGAGAAGACTCTTCATGGCTAGCAGAGGATTGAACGACTGGTACTTCAATTGGTTGGACTGTCACGACATTTACAGGCATTATTGTTTGTTCCACCTTTTCCGCGTGTTCATTAAGTTCGCTTTCCGAATGAGATGACTCTTCATGGCTAGCAGAGGATTGAACAACTGGTACTTCAATTGGTTGTACTGTCACTACATTTACAGGCAGTATAGTTTGTTCCACCTTTTCCGCGTGTTCATTAAGTTCGCTTTCCGAATGAGATGACTCTTCATGGCTAGCAGAGGATTGAACAACTGGTACTTCAATTGGTTGTACTGTCACTACATTTACAGGCAGTATTGTTTGTTCCACCTTTTCCGCGTGTTCATTAAGTTCGCTTTCCGAATTAGATGACTCTTCATGTCTAGCAGAGGATTGAACAACTGATACTTCAATTGGTTGTACTGTCACTACATTTACAGGCAGTATTGTTTGTTCCACATTTTCAACGTGTTCATTGAGTTCGCTTTCCAAATGAGAAGACTCTTCATGGCTAGCAGAGGATTGCTCAACTGGTACTTCAATTGGTTGTACTGTCACTACATTTACAGGCAGTATTGTTTGTTCCACCTTTTCAACGTGTTCATTGAGTTCGCTTTCCAAATGAGATGACTCTTCATGGCTAGCAGAGGATTGAACAACTGGTACTTCAATTGGTTGTACTGTCACTACATTTACAGGCAGTATTGTTTGTTCCACCTTTTCAACGTGTTCATTGAGTTCGCTTTCCAAATGAGATGACTCTTCATGGCTAGCAGAGGATTGAACAACTGGTTCTTCAATTGGTTGTACTGTCACTACATTTACAGGCAGTATTTTTTGTTCCACCTTTTCAACGTGTTCATTGAATTCGCTTTCCAAATGAGATGACTCGACATGGCTGGCAGAGGATTGAACGACATGTTCTTCAATTGGTTGTACTGTCACTACATTTACAGGCAGTATCGTTTGTTCAACCTTTTCAGCGTTTTCATTGAGATCGCTTTCAGAATGAGATGACTCCACATGGCTGGCAGAGGATTCAACAGCGGGCACATCAACTGGTTGTACTGTGACAACATTTACAGGCAGAATTGTTTGTTGCACCTTTTCAGCGTGTTCATTGAGTTCACTTTCCGAATGAGAAGACTCTTCATGGCTAGCAGAGGATTGAACGACTGGTACTTCAATTGGTTGGACTGTCACGACATTTACAGGTAGTATTGTTTGTTCCACCTTTTCAGCGTGTTCATTGAGTTCGCTTTCCAAATGAGATGACTTTTCATGGCTAGCAGAGGATTGAACGACTGGTACTTCAATTGGTTGTACTGTCACGACATTTACAGGCAGTATTGTTTGTTCCACCTTTTCCGCGTGTTCATTAAGTTCGCTTTCCGAATGAGATGACTCTTCATGGCTAGCAGAGGATTGAACAACTGGTACTTCAATTGGTTGTACTGTAACTACATTTACAGGCAGTATTGTTTGTTCCACCTTTTCCGCGTGTTCATTAAGTTCGCTTTCCGAATGAGATGACTCTTCATGGCTAGCAGAAGATTGAACAACTGGTACTTCAATTGGTTGTACTGTCACTACATTTACAGGCAGTATTGTTTGTTCCACCTTTTCAACGTGTTCATTGAGTTCACTTTCCAAATGAGAAGACTCTTCATGGCTAGCAGAGGATTGAACGACTGGTACTTCAATTGGTTGGACTGTCACGACATTTACAGGCATTATTGTTTGTTCCACCTTTTCCGCGTGTTCATTAAGTTCGCTTTCCGAATGAGATGACTCTTCATGGCTAGCAGAGGATTGAACAACTGGTACTTCAATTGGTTGTACTGTCACTACATTTACAGGCAGTATTGTTTGTTCCACCTTTTCCGCGTGTTCATTAAGTTCGCTTTCCGAATGAGATGACTCTTCATGGCTAGCAGAGGATTGAACAACTAGTACTTCAATTGGTTGTACTGTCACTACATTTACAGGCAGTATTGTTTGTTCCACCTTTTCCGCGTGTTCATTAAGTTCGCTTTCCGAATTAGATGAATCTTCATGGCTAGCAGAGGATTGAACAACTGGTACTTCAATTGGTTGTACTGTCACTACATTTACTGGCAGTATTGTTTGTTCCACATTTTCAACGTGTTCATTGAGTTCGCTTTCCAAATGAGAAGACTCTTCATGGCTAGCAGAGGATTGCTCAACTGGTACTTCAATTGGTTGTACTGTCACTACATTTACAGGCAGTATTGTTTGTTCCACCTTTTCAACGTGTTCATTGAGTTCGCTTTCCAAATGAGATGACTCGACGTGGCTGGCAGATGATTCAATGGTTGGTACTTCAATTGGTTTTACTGCACCAACATTTATAGGCACTATTGTTTGTTCCACTTTTTCAACGTGTTCATTGAGTTCGCTTTCAGAATGAGATGACTCAACATGGCTAGCAGAGGATTGAACAACTGGTACTTTGTTTGGTTGTACTGTCACTACATTTACAGGCAGTATTGTTTGTTCCACCTTTTCAACGTGTTCATTGAGTTCCCTTTCCGAATGAGATGACTCGACGTGGCTGGCAGATGATTCAACGATTGGTACTTCAATTGGTTTTACAGTACCATCATTTGTAGGCAGTATTGTTTGTTCCACCTTTTCAACGTGTTCATTGAATTCGCTTTCCAAATGAGATGACTCGACATGGCTGGCAGAGGATTGAACGACATGTTCTTCAATTGGTTGTACTGTCACTACATTTACAGGCAGTATCGTTTGTTCAACCTTTTCAGCGTGTTCATTGAGATCGCTTTCAGAATGAGATGACTCCACATGGCTGGCAGAGGATTCAACAGCGGGCACATCAACTGGTTGTACTGTGACAACATTTACAGGCAGAATTGTTTGTTGCACCTTTTCAGCGTGTTCATTGAGTTCACTTTCCGAATGAGAAGACTCTTCATGGCTAGCAGAGGATTGAACAACTGGTACTTCAATTGGTTGTACTGTCACTACATTTACAGGCAGTATTGTTTGTTCCACCTTTTCCACGTTGTCATTGAGTTCGCTTTCCAAATGAGATGACTCGACGTGGCTCGCAGATGATTCAATGGTTGGTACTTCAATTAGTTTTACTGCACCAACATTTATAGGCACTATTGTTTGTTCCACTTTTTCAACGTGTTTATTGAGTTCGCTTTCAGAATGAGATGACTCTACATGGCTAGCAGAGGATTGAACAGCTGGTACTTCAATTGGTTGTAATGTCACTACATTTATAGGCAGTATTGTTTGTTCCACCTTTTCAGCGTGTTCATTGAGTTCACTTTCCAAATGAGATGACTCTTCATGGATAGCAGAGGATTGAACAACTGGTACTTCAATTGGTTGTACTGTCACTACATTTACAGGCAGTATTGTTTGTTCCACCTTTTCAACGTGTTCATTGAGTTCGCTTTCCAAATGAGATGACTCTTCATGGCTAGCAGAGGATTGAACAACTGGTACTTCGTTTGGTTGTACTGTCACTACATTTACAGGCAGTATTGTTTGTTCCACCTTTTCAACGTGTTCATTAAGTTCCCTTTCCGAATGAGATGACTCGACGTGGCTGGAAGATGATTCAACGATTGGTACTTCAATTGGTTTTACAGTACCATCATTTGTAGGCAGTATTGTTTGTTCCACCTTTTTGACGTCTTCATTCAGTTCGATTTCAGAGTGAGACGTTGCAATGTGACTTGAAGATGATTGTACGACCGATTCTTCAATTGGTTGTACGGCTGAAACATTCACTGGCAGAATCGCTTGTTCTACCTTTTCGACGTGTTTGTTGAGTTCACTTTGAGAATGTGACGACGCAATATGGCTTGAAGATGAAACGGTGGCTCGTACTTCAGTTGGTAATTTGTTCACAACGTTCACAGGCTCAATGGCTTGGTTGGCATGTTCACTGTTCACGATATGATCGGTTATGGTGTAAGACGACTCATTATGGCTTATCAATGACTCGATAGCTGATTCTTTAGCTGTTGGTATGGTTACGATGTTTACTGGTAATTTGAGTTTAGGTTTTATTGGAGTAAATGGTAATCCGGAAGGTTTTCCTAAGCGTAAGAATTTAGGAAATCTTATGGTACAATCCTTAGCAGTTTTCTTTCCCAAGTTTATTCTTCTTTTACCTATAACTATCACATTATCGGACTTTTCGGCATCTAGAATGGAAAATATTATTTTTAATATGCATTTTTGATGTGTCACAGTTTTATATTTTTTGTATTATTTAGTTAACAGTTTTATACGACTTACCTTTTAAAGGGAAACAGCTGACGTGAGACAGCAAGGCTATTAGTGCAAATACTATTAATTTCATTTTTGAGACTGACTACCCACAATACTGAGCTGCTCTTGAAATGTTTCTATTATATATGTATTTTTTAATCTGTTTATTATTGATAAGAGTTAATGAACATGCATATTGTCTTTTGCCTGAAGCAGAGGGGGCAAGATTACCTCTAATAATTTAATGTATTTTTCTGTGTGGGAGGCTTAAAATGAAATGTATATATAACCTATGGCAGTGACGTACCTTGAATTTTTATCTAGCTTTCAAATTTTTTTTTGATTCTGTAAAATGCACTTTTAACATGAGTAGAATCTCATCAAAAAACAAAAGGTGAAATACCAACATTCAAAATCGGAACGTTGATTGAAATGATGACCAGATATCTAAAAGATCAGATCTGAACAGTCAGGTACTCCCCCACCTTCATTTTAGCCATCTATTTCCATCCCCACTCCGTTCACCCTTACAATATAGCCCACTTCTCTTGTGCGGTAGTTACTCACTAAAATGACTTAATTTGACAAAAGCTGCTGTTCCTACGACCTTACTATTTAGGTAGCAAAGAAACATATTACGAAAGCGTTTATATAGGATGCGTTATGTTCAGGTTGGAAGACGCAATTTGCAATAACTTTTTCATGTCGTCTTGTAAGCAGCGATGATGAGTTAAGAATACACAAAGCTTTGCTTTGAATTACTTGTTTATTTTACGGGTGCAGTCACAGTGCTACAAAACATACCAAGTGATCAAGTCAAAGACAAGCAAAATTCTAGGAAGCGGACAGAAAAATAAAAAAAGCTCATATGGCTGTTATCCTCATGCAATGCCTACCCTTTTTTTAGAAAAAAACGTCTCTAACCAATTTACTCTATTATTCAGAGACTATTTTTGAATTTTATGGTTTTCTCTTCATACTATTTACTTCCCGATAAATTTTCTTCTGCCTTTAAAGTGTAGATTTCGTTATGAATGATATATAGTAGCCCTTGATCGTTAGTAATTCAAATAGTTCGACTAGTTCCTCAAGTTAAGCCAAGTTTTCCTAACCTATCCAACGATACTCTTTATAACCTGAAACACTTATTACCATTCAATAGTCGTGAATATTATGACAAGTTTTTTGATGCCAAAGTGCGTTCCATACCCTTTGAGTTAAGATTTTATGATAAATCGCAACTTGACGACTGCGTGACCTCAATCGCATGAACACTCCTAAAAAACAAACAGAAACCCTCACCAAACATCCGTCGGAATCGCATTAATAAAATATTGTGCACAGTATATTCAATTTTAGAAAATTAATGTTTTTTTTAAATTAATTTTTAAAGTAAGTGTCTAGGTAGCTTCTTCTCATAATCACGTCATTAAATCATTAAAGCTGATTGATCCTATTAGGTACCACTTTGCCTTTAATTGTGGCCACCGTGTTAAATGACATGATTGACTATTCAACACGAGTAGTCATTAGCATTAGATAATGAGTTGTAATCTGCAGGCATACTCTTTCATTCTGTGATATGGTGAGTCTAACTTTAATGCCTGCTTTACTCTCTCGTTGTCTACATTCTCGTTTGGACGATAAAATCGGCTAGAGAACCCGAGTGCTACTCTCTTCATCCTCGTAGGGCGCCTGATATTCTATTATTTTATTCTATTGGTTGTGTAGTGGCTGCGCTTGTTTCGGTCCTCGTGTCATTTGATTCGGACCTAATAACACAGATCAATCACCGTAGAGACGACTCGAGGAACATCTTTCGAGGAACGAACTCTCACGCTCGGGGCCACGTGAAGTTTTTTCGTGAGTTTACTAAACAGGGCTTTAAGGGACGTACTTGACTATAGTTTTAGAGTTGAAAAAAGCATCAATAATGTCACCTTGACGAAAATTGTATTATCAGTTTTTACACCATATTAAATACGTTATTATTTTTTTAAGTCCCCTCACCCGTCTAAATTAATACTTCCCCAATAATTGTTATTTGTTGTGAGGCTGAAGGAGGTGAGGAGGGGAAGTAAATTTTAAAGGGAAGTTGGGGGCGTACTTACAAGACTATTCAGATCTGTTTACCAAGCACGGTTAAAGCCATTTTAAGCAATGCATTTTGATTCGTAATTGTGGTCTTTCGCCAATGCGATACTGAGATTTATTTATTTTATTTTTTTATTTGAGACACAAACAGGACATTTAAAGTACATTATTGTATAGTATTAAATTAATTTATATACAAATATAAATGTCCCTAGACTAATGTGTCTACAGCAATCACATTTGCACATTTACTACCAAAACAATATCATTATTTTTTTATACAAAGCTTAAAAATTACAGAAATTACAAGATGTAATAATTTTGAAAATATGCTTAAATTATTGTTTATTATTGATTATTTGCTATCCCTGAGTGACATCCCGCCAACACACAAATAATATTTATAAATATTTGTTTGAAATATATTATCTGATAATATTATTACTCCAGCGTCTGGACGGTGTAGGCCCTGTGATTGGTCAAATTCAAATTGTGTTTAAATAAGACTTTAAAGATTAAGACACCATTTCATACTGAAATAGAATCGCCACATGTAATACGACATTTCTTAAAAAATATCGTTTCTGCTTATACAATTTTTGGATAATATCGAAGAAAATATGTCTTAGAAAGTTCATAATCCATTGGATTAATTACATTACAGTGAAAATTATCCACAATTACGTGATTACGTTTGACGTTTGACGAAAAAAGCAAGCGTTAATTCAATATGGCCGATACCCGAATACGCATCGCGGCTAGGTGGCCGACAGAGCGCCCCTCTGGCGGTGAAGAAACGAATCAAATGACTGGCGCGTATATTTAAATATGCAAAATTACTTGAACATCAAGTGTTTAATAATAAGATTTCTTCTGGAAGTTTAGTTCTACTTTGCAATGGCATTTTTCATTATTATTTATAATTTTTTTTTGCTTATTAATTACATCTGATTTTATATTGACATGTTTTCTAATTTCTAAAATTTCTAAATTATTTATTTGCGATGCTTTAATCCTGAGTGAAGTATTTTAAGACCTGAATTTTTATCGAAAGTGTGATTCAAAAGATGATTTGCAAACTCATATTCACTATTTCCATTTAGAACCCTGAGATGTTTTTTAGTTCTGACTTCAAAGTTTCTATTGGTTCTACCTTTGTAAAATAAATTACAATCCAGCCCAATTGAGTTTATAAACTCCTGATTTTTTTGTTTGATTTTCGCAATCTATATTATTAAGAATATATTTATTCATTCTGTTATTAGTGTAAAACGCCGGTTGAATAGTACCAGGAATGTTTATATACATATATAATTTTAGAAGTGTCGTTATCCACAAACAGAATTCTACGCCATTGTTTATTTATATCTTAAGAACTAGGGTAAAAATACCGTTTGAAGATAATATGTTTAATTATTTTATTTAGTATTTCAACTATCAATTTATTAGAATAACCGTTATTAAATGTTATTTGTCTTATGAATATATTGTTTTATGGTTATATGCAAAAAAAAATTTCAGGTCTTAAAATACTTCACACAGGATATAAAGCATCACAAATAAATAATTTCGAAATTTTAGAAATAAGAGAACATGTTTATAAAAGTAAATGTAATTAACAAGAATTTTTTTTTATAAACTCTCTTTTAAATATTTTCCCACTTAACTGGTCTTTCATATTGTAATTCCTAATTCTTATAAACCCAGCCTACTCTTACCCCCCCCCCCTCCTTCCACTTCTTTTTTCCAATTGTAATCTATATTTAATTTTTGACTTCGGTGTATACTTCGTTCATGAAACATGTATTGGTTGTATATAATAAAGTGAAGTTAAAAAAGTTATTTGTTTTTTAATAAAATAAAGTTTAATCGGATAACATTATTTTATCTATTTCCATTGTATATCAATGCATACGTACATAATAAAATGTAAACATTATATTTATTTATTAATTGGACAATTTGCATGGCTCCGCTTTTGTGAGATATCACCTCAGGGGCGCTATATTGTAATAATCTACCTTTATATATAGATTTTTACTCTCCTGATGAAGGTGTATATATAATCTAACTTTAAACTTTATTAGATACAGTAACAGTTTTAGGAAAAGAATTACCACCAGTTGGAGTAAAATTCACACCTTTTAATTAAACCGACTGCTAATCACATTGCACAATTACCCTCCTTTTATCCATAAACACGGGTACAATTAATCAATATGTAATAATGTATTATTTCAGTCAACTTTGTTGTAACTATCTTTAATTGTTGTGACAAACTATACGATATTGATTCAACTTATAGACATTGACGGTTGTAACACATATTTAAGCACTGCAAGTCTCCTATGAGCAAATTATATTAGGTACCATAACAGTTAATATCAGTTGTAGACATGTAGTCAATAATAGTGTTTCATTTGAAATAATCCATCACAAATACGTAAAATTTCATTTATTCAAACAACTTTCATTCTTATTATGCCTAAATTGATCATGTTATTATTCATTAACTCCTTCCTGTTCCGTGTTTTAACAATATATACTCACCCTCTCTCTGTGAATGACCTAATATCTATCTATTAAATGTAACTGTTGTTAATATCACTTAAACTGGGCGCAGCCCAAGCAAGTGCCGCCCGCAGGGCCTAGCAGCAAAAACCCGCGGAGCGGGTTTTTAACTGCTAGTTTTATTAATTGATTGTGATAAAATACAAATTGATAAAATACAATTTATTTGCAAACGCCTGGATTTAACCTTTGGATTAGTATACGAAGAACTAAATTTATTCAAATTTATCGTAATCCGGTTAAAAACGGGACTGCAAGCTCTTAACGAATGAATTGACAGATTTCCTGTTAAACTTTTTAGTAAAAGAGAAATATATAATCACGATGTAAGAACACGTGTTCATATATATATTTTTTTGCATTTCATCTTTATATATTAATAAAGGCAAATGCAGGTGCATAAACACGTGTTCCGATATATTAGTAAGCTACTAAAAGTTTATCAGGAAATGGCCTGCAATCCCGTTTTTTACCTGATTACGAATAATTTGAAAAGATTTTTAATAAATTGGCAATAGTCAGTCATGGATCGTAACCGCTTGGCCACGGAGGCCCTCAATGGTCACTCAATTTATTAATACGTCTTGAACACTTATTGGTACGTCTTGAACACTTATTGGTACGTCTTGAAAACTCGAAATCCTGTTGAATTCAAATTGGATCTCTACCATTTCAATCAATTACCGCTGTCCTACATAATTCTGCTCAAGTTACGAATTATATTATTAAGTTTCGCAATTATCTTCTATGCTCCTACATACATCATTGCAATAACTTTATTGATAATGTTATTAGAGTATTAACAGTTAGTGACCGGAAGCCGTAAGATGTCCCACCTTTATTGCAAGCCCTCTAGCGGGTCTTTAATGTCTATTGATTTTGATATCCATCAGCAGGGCTATTCAAAATAGTGATCAAGGGGTCCCAATTTTTAGCAGTTTTAAAATCTCACTGAATTGTAAAAACACACTCCTTTGCAAACACGAAAATGAAACAAGTAAATCATCAATAATAATTTGTTTTAAAATATGAATTGCATAATTCGTACTCTATTCGAAGCCTTTGCTAGTGTATAGCCTTCAGACGGGCCGCACAGCACACGTGAGCCGCTGCCAACTAACAAATGAAAAGTCGAAAAGGCAAAATAAAGTGCACGGAATCAATTGTGCATAGCGCATTCTGGTAAATTTATTTATTGTTAAAAAGTTTAATTTGTAGAACTTTATTTTAAAGTTAAGCCTTTCTTTTATGTATTCAATTTATTAAAAAAAAACAGTATATTTATGAACAAGTTCTGCTGTGTTTGATAATGCCTTCAGAGGGCGAAACAGCTGTCACGCGAAAAAATAATCAAATCACCCATCAATGTTAAAATATTTACTTACTTGCTAGTTGGGAGCGGCTCAAGTGCCCATCTAGAGAATAGTATTGCTTCAATTGTATTGTATTGTGTTGTATTATAAGCTCCATAAAATAAATGTTTTTCTTACTTATCAGGAGCATTTTTTTATATAAATTTCAATTTATTATGTTGTCTTATTAGAGGTACAGTCACAAGGAGGAAATCCATAATTGCTTTTATTTTGGTTATGCTGCACTAGTAAAAACTGATTAAATACAAACTGTCGATTTTTCGAAAATAAATAAAATTAAATAAATTGTATCGTTTTAATTATATTTTATCAATTTTATTAATGTATTCGAAAAAACATAAAACTATTCAATATATTCTTATCGCTGAAAACGGGCCATTTCCCAAACAGATCAACAATTTGTGTATACATAAGTAACTAATGACATTTGATATAATAAAGACGTTTTTAGTGATGGTTGATGATCATTTAGAATGATGATCACTTTAGAATTTATCTTATAGTTTCTAATACATGTGCATCATTTGATCATCCATCTCTAGTAGTTTGGCGATAATCACGAATCTTATAAAATATCATAAAATTTTTAGAAAATTAATAGAAAAAAACATGTATTTATCACAAAACTTTCGAAAACTATTATATGATATTAATACACTTCAAAAACGTGAATCAAATGATTTTTAACTACTTTTTTAATCATTGAAGAACATAATACTAATGAATCTAAATGAAACATGAAAGAGAAGAAGACACAGAAAATAACTATTTTTTCTCATATTTTTACTGTTATATTTTTTGAATTATTACAAGTTCTAACGAATTTATTTGTAACCTAGATAGTGTCTCGGATAAACATATCCGATTTTCATTTTTTTTATTATCTTGACTTATCCTCAAGTCTCATTTCATTCTAACGTTTCATGAAAAAATCGTAATATAGTGGTTGACAATGTACCCATGGTCTTACCTGTGCTGTTTTTTGGAATCAGTTAGCGGTTTGATAATAATTTATTTCGTGCTTAACCCATTTTTTGCTTTCGTCTGTGTTAAGTTTTATGTTAAGGCGACATAATACTCTTATAACGGGGGTTTTCTCGGCACTCTCATTTTAATTATTTCTGTTTAACGTATTACTAAAATCTCAAATATATCTAGTGGGATCCCTACGTATGAAAGTTATTTATATTTGAGATTAATAAAAACAGCATCTTAGAATTAGAATATTATCGGTTTGAAAATATTAACTATAAAATTGGCAGTGAGCACCACATTTAATTTTTCTAGACGTTGAATTAGTAACTTCCCTTTTGAAACATTTTTAGATAGGGATTTTAGTAATACGTTCATCAGAAATAATTAAAATAAACCCCAAGGAAAGATCGATTTTTAGGTCCACCAAGCCGCGCGTAGAATATGGTTTTTACACGGTCACATCACTTATGTCGTTAAGATACCCAATTTATTTTAGAGATTTGATAGAGCAAATTCAACCGCAGGTCTGTCCAATACACCAGGTCCACGCGTACCATATTGTGCACGGCTGTTTCCAAAGATATTAGAAGAACGAGATATGCTATGTTGGCCGCCGGACCGTAGGCGGAGTACTACCTAATTAGGGTACTTTGAATACTATCGGGACGTGTACGCACAGAAATCTGTTCTATGCATTAGTGCGGATACCTTAGCGTAAGCGAAGGAGTGCAGTAGTATTGGTGAACAAAACAGGAGACACTGGGCATAACAATTCAACACAGTATGAACTGCTCATAGCACATCTCGTTCTTCTAATATCTTTGGCTGTTTCACTTACGTCGTTAAGATTCTGGCATTATTTTAGGGTATTGTCTCATCTTAATAATTGCTATAGTTTAAATTTTACAATTTAAGTGGGCCGTTATTTTTCAAAGACTTCTGGGTGACTAGTGGGTCCAAAATATTGCCGTTCAGTAGTTACACGTCTGTTGAAAAAATAAAATGAAATTGAATATTTGCTAAAAAATTTTATTTGTCTAAAACCCTAGCTTGACTAGTTCTGGTGTCTATGAGGGCATATAGTAAGCGGGGCAAGGATCACAGATCAGCTGAATCACTCCACCAGCCTCTAACGGTAACTTCCTCCTCCTTCCTCTGGTCGGGACCGGACACATCTGCACCGTTACCCGAAAGTTGTATGGGATCTAACTGTTAAATATCTTCGTGTTGATGTATATTTTTTGCTCGCTATCGAGTTCAACTTTTCTGTATCTTCCTACGGTATATAAATGATGTTCTTATTGCTGGAGCCAGTTCTCTCTTCAAGGCCGTCCGAGAAGCTGCACGATGTTGGTTCGGGAAATAGTTCTGCCCTTTGTGGCTTTGTGCCTCTTGCACCTGACCCCGTCAGACGGAAAATCACTAGGTAAGAAACTACATCAATTATTATATTATATAATACGCATCTTGTAATTTCTTTGGTTTGACTAAATTAATTGCTGATTTATTGAAAAAAATATTCATTATTTTTTTTTTTAATTTTCAGGTGACACTGAAACACCAATCGCATTCGCTCTGGTTCCCGAAGATGAGCCAGTGGAAAAAAATAGAGAAGCGCGTCAATACGGTTTCAGCGGAGGATTCGGAGGTTTCGGAGGGTATGGGGGTGGTGAACAAGGCGTTTATAGTGGGGGATATCAAGATCACCAGAACTACGGACACGGAGGTGGCGGTGATTACGGACACGGCGGTGGCTATGGAGGCGAATACGGCGGGGGAGGATATGGTCACGGAGGTGGTAACTACGGGCATGGAGGTGGCAATTACGGTCATGGGGGTGGTAATTACGGACATGGGGGTGGTAACTACGGACATGGAGGTGGTGGCTACGGACATGGTGGCGGTGGCTACGGACACGGTGGTGGTGGCTACGGACACGGAGGCGGTGGCTACGGACACGGTGGTTATGGAGGAAGCGAAGGCGGATATGGAGGCGACCACCACCACCACCATGGATATGGAAGAGGCTTCCTTCCAGAATTTGGCGTTCAAGGTGCCCCATTCTTCGCTCCTGGTGGTGTGCTTCAATATAACCAACCTCAGCCGTTCCTTGGTGCAGGAGGCATAAAAGAAGATGGGGGAAATCCGTCTTTGTTACTGATTCCGCAAGTTCAAAACCAAGTACATCCTCAAGTGTATCCCCAACCACTGCCACTACCCCTGCCACACCCAGCTAGCCCAGTATTTTCCGAATCACCAAATGTTGTCAAACCAGTCCAGAAAGAAGAACTTGCTGTCCTCAATAAGGAAGAGGTCTTGGTAAACAAGAAGGCAGAGGAACCCGAAAAACACCTGACTGTGAAGGACGAGGATAAAGAAGAATGCATTTGCAAAAAGAAGTCCCAAGCCAAAGAAGATTCCAAAGTTTAAATTCAATTAGTGCGATTAAACTTTCCGCCTTCGGAAGGGTCAGTGATGTAGTTTTTAAGTTATTTATTATTATTTAATGTTACAAAAAATACAGACGTACCTATTCAACGAAAAATTCTTTGTTTTACTATCACATTAATTTAAAACTCCTTATATCCAAAATAATATTACAAATTATCCAAGGATATAATTTTTAGTATTCTGGTTATTTATAAAAACTATTGTGATTTTTTAGCTATGATTTTCATTTTAGTAATTTTCATTTTTTTAATTTGAATTTTAGTGAATTTCATTTTTTTCATTTGTGTTCAAAACAATTCAATATTTTTGTTAGATGGTAGATATTAAAAAAAAATAGAAACTTGTAGGGTCAACCCGTTCTCTGCTTTATAACGTCGCAAATAATTTGAGTATTAACAACAAACATGCTGCTTAGTTCCTTCGTAGTATCTACGTCAGATGATTGAGATGAAACTTTCGCGAAACCGTCAGTTCATAAATACCTACAAGTTTAACTTCATTTGGGATTAGTATTGGTCGATACAGCCCCAGCGCCATCCACTTTTTTATTAAAATTTAGACTACCTAATCAGTTTTACGACTTTACGACTGCAGCCGCCATACCCGTTTGGTCCGTAGAAACCTCATTTGGTATTTTAAAGAACATCCACTCTCCAGCATTATACATTATACTAGCTTTCTTACAGTCACGATTTTATTTTTTATGCAAGGAATATTGGCAAGGTTTTTTTTGTACGCTTTTGTATGCAACATAATACTATAAGATGATATCTTAAAATTTTGTACAGCTAATTGATCTTAATAAGGTGTTGAACCAATTTCTATCAGAGATTAAATTGAATCCTCAAAAATCCTTTGTGGAGATACAATATCTTGACTTTAAGCCATCGAGATAAGCTATCCTATCACAAACAGATTGTTTTTGTAAAAAAAAAGCGTTCATTGAAAAATAATTGAAATGCTAAGATATTGCCAATTAAATATTATAGCAATTGTGCATAGTGGTTTTTTGTTCACATGGGAATATAATCGGGTCAGCGTGGTTGTTGGAATGGTCATTTATAACGCGAGCGGTGAACACAAAAGTGAACACATAGTGGTGTGATTGTCATGAATTGTTACACTTGCCGTGCTGAGGAGGAAGTATTCTGGTCACGCCGGCACAATATTTGCTGACAATTATTTTTGCTACCCATTCGCTTCACGCAAATCATTCAATTCTCACCGAACTATGATCAATCGGTAACAATTGCGTTCTCTCTGCCATTCATGCAAAAAATTACAACAATTAATTACCATGGACATTCTATTCAAGTGCGAAAAATTGTTAACGCTCATCGTGATTTCAAACGCGCGTTTTTTAGATCAATCACGAAGCAGATGAGATCGATAATTATGATTTAAGAATATCAAAACCAAAAGTATCATAATGTTTGTTTTTTGCGATCCATGACATCTGCCCTGAAGATTAACACTAACAGGCTGACTGAAACTCTGGCTAAAGGAAGAAATGATGCCAAATAGGGCTTAATACCCCAAAAATTAACAGCCATTTTAATAGATCGTTTTGAATGCTTAAAACATTATTTACTGTGTTAAGTTAAAGACATAAAATGAAGTTAGACAAAAAAAGGATCATCACATGATGATGAATTATTTTATATAAAAGCAAGAAAACTGGTTTTACTAGTTAGCTTACTAATCAATCATATTCTGTTTATTGGGTACAGTAATGTGCAAAGCAATGTATTATTTTTTTAAATTCAACTATGTATATTCAGACGATCAAAGTGTTTATCGATCAACTTCTCCAAATCCTCTCTAGCGGCCAGGTAATTATAATATTATATTCCATTATGTACACAAAAAACTGGTTTTTGCTTTTCGCCAAATCTATTCGGTCACGAATGATGCGTCACGTGTCTACGTGAGCTATTATTATTATTGTTGTTTTTGCTGTCCTTATTTACCTGTGAATAATGTAATGTGTTTCTTAGTAATAAAAGGCTGTATTTTTTAATAATATTTAATTGTAACAAACCAAATAAATACTTAAAACAAATTACAGCGAGTTATTATAAAATAGAAAAGAAACTACAGCTAGAAACCGTGTTTCGCCAATCCCGTTTACGAGAAGGAGAAATCTTGAGTCTGGGCGTTGGCGTTGGTTTGGGTGCCAGAGGGGCCTCCGAAGCCGTTGTCGAAGGTCTGTGTGCCGGCGTTGGCAGAAGCTGCGTTGCCGGAGGCTCCGCCACCATGCCCGAAACCGTCTCCGAGGTCAGCGTTGAAGCTCTGGGTCTGAGCGGCGGCGTTGGTGGAGCTGCCGCCACCTCCTCCATGACCGCCTCCGAAGCTGGAGGTTCCGGCGTTGGCTGAAGCTGCGTTTCCTGAGAGTCCTCCTCCTCCTCCACCAATACCGAAGCTCTGGGTGTTAGCTGCGGCGTTAGACTGGCTGCCTGATGCGCCGAAGCCGGGGTATCCCCCTCCCTGGTTGAAGGAGCTGGTGCCTGCGTTAGCCGAGGAGCTGCTTCCCTTGATGCCTCCGAATCCTGGGAATCCGCCGTTTCCGAAGCCCTGGTTTCCGAATCCGAACTGTCCGTTATCCCCTGGGTATCCGCCTCCGTAGTTTCCTCCCTGTTGCTGGTTGGGGTAACGGTTCCTCTTGGGGGAGCGCGCCTCCCTTACCAGTTCTATTCCCTCGCCCTCTGACATCAGGAGAGCTAGCTCATCTTCAGAGATGGGGATCACTAGAAAGTAAATTTTCATTAGTTTTACGGGTTCACACTCATAAATAATTACTCTTTTATTTATTTATTTATGTCTATTCTTGAATACACATTTTACAAATGATTACAGTGGTTAATATTGTAGTACAGAGAAAAAAGTACAGAAAAAAGGTATAAAAAATAAACAATATAGGTTGATATAGGTAAAACTGTGTGTGGGTGATATTGTATGTAACGTGAACACCTCACTAGGAGAACCTGTGCTGAGGTGTTAACGTATTTGTGATTAAGTGTGACAGGTATTTATGTGTTGTAGTAGAAAGTTTTTTTTTTCAGACATATATTGAAACATGAAAACACACATTTCTATGTGAGTGTATGTATTTTTGGATAATTCTTGAAGAATGTGTATAATATTTCATTTTACTTATTATATTTTGGTTATGTTTGGTTTGGAATTATAATCTTTTGAATAAAGTGAATATCTTGATTTTTTATCCAGTATAACTCTGCGAAGAAGGTGAAGATAAAACGAAGCACATTGTTCTAGGAATTACACAGGGAAGACAAATCAACATCACAAATGCATTACACTGAAACTGAAAACATTTCGTTTTCGACTATAGTTAATAATTTATTAGCAGTCTACTGATAAGTGGTTAAGGCAACTATAATGCTACTGGGTGTTAACAAATATGATCGAAGAAGCAACATTGGAACAAGTACTTACGCCTGAAGGTGGCCGCATCCACAGCAACGAAGGCCGCAAGGAATAACAGGAAGAACTTCATGGTGAGTGGTGAGTTGGTTGGCTGAGTGTGTTAGGTGACTAGACCGCTACTCCCAGTGGTCTGACGTGAGCGGTTCCTTGCGCGGGCGCCTTTATACGCTCGGTCCGCGGCTGCTTTTTCCTCCACCCGCCCCACGGAGCGAATCTAATGTTTACACAAATCGACAAAAAATATTATCTGTCCGGACCAATCCGCTCTAGGAGGCTGCGGTAACCTCGCTCCCACCATCAGAAGAAGGGGTGGCAGACCGGCGGATAAGGGGCTTATACATTCATCGCTCAACACGAGGAAATCAAAAGTTCTACAGTAATCGTATATTTACATTTGTGAAAACTTGGTATTTCGTACTAAGCTTCTTGTTATAGATCTTCTCTAGGTCTACTATCTCATGGAGGTTTATAATATCGATTAAACTAATAAAAAAGACAAAACGCCATATTTTAGTGAGTTATTTTTCGGGTATTATGGCGTGTTGTCCTCCCACCTTCTTTAGCCAACGTTTCGGACAGCATTACGGTATCCATCATCAGGACACACTATCCTTAACTATCAAAATTAACTGCCATTATTACTCTAAAAATTAACTTTTTTTTAAAATATTAATTCCATATAAGTTAGAAGGTAATAAAAAAGTTCTTTGTAGCGTAGACAAATATTTTATTAAAATGAGTTACCGAGTGCTAATTTCCTCGACTCTTATCTAAATATTTTCATCTTATTTATGGTTGACCATCCCTTCCTAACCAGACTACACTATCGGATCATATTGGTTATTATAATCGTTGAGATATCCACTTTGTTTACCAAACACTATATTCAAGTTTCGATTGATTTTGAATAAATTACGCAAACGTTTACCAGGACATAGTCTTGTTAACAGTTTCACAAATTTACAGTCATTTAAGACAGAATTTGTTTTATTGAATTTAGAATTAATATTTTATTTAAACAAAGACCTTCTGATTTTTTTTGTGTGAAGTTCAAATCTTATTTTTATGTTAATCTCATTCGTACCCTGTTACCGACCAGTTATCATAAATGTAAATGGCATTATAGTGCCGTAAATAAGTAAATAAATTAATTTTAAGTTTTTTAAAAGCTTTTATGCTGATTTACCATAATGCTCAATATATGAAGAAACCAAACCACAAAGATGTGACCTTATATGACAAAAACTTGGGCAAATAAAAATGCTAAGTTTATTTGATGTTAATTAATCCGGCACGTAAGCTTTCAGCAATAATTAAACAATATTATTAAATGTGTCTTTATTTGTGTGTATTAATAAATTAAGTTTTAACATGACTTCAAAGTCATTTAAAGTTTGTCATGTTTTACCTGGTGAGAAAAACCAGCACATTATTGATACACCTAAATTGAGTACTATATAATAAATGGACCAATTCAAATGTTTTGAAACGTAGTACTTTCCGTTTGTCACAAAATTAAAATTCAGCGTTAATTAAGAAAATTCGTAATATTTCGTGTTTGCTGTTTACACCTACCTAAGTTATTACTAAAAAAAAATACAGGTATGTAATTCATATTTTTATCTATGTTAAGTATTCATCAATCCTTAATTTCTTGTTATATAAGTTTAAATAAAATAAAATATTATTTTGTTTCTTTAAATGTTGTGAAATTCAGCCAATCTGTATTAAACAAATTCGAGGTTCTCTGACAATATCCGGGTGCCACAATTCGAAAAAGAACTGCCCCTGTAAAACTGAGGAATTAGGAAAGTAAAATATATAAATTACATAGCAAAGATAAATTAGTTTTTTATTAGCATTTCGATGTTTTGGACGTGCTCTTATGGATGCTTCTCGGCAGAGCTGTTTGCTGTGTGTGTTGTGAAGTGTAGTGACGAAGGCGATGACGACACCGCTATCAACAATGCATGTTGTAGTTTTTGCTTCCAAATACAATAATAATTAGTCACGTAATTTCCGTCGATTAATGGCCCGGCGACGGGGATTTCGGCTTTCAGCAGGGATGCTGCGCCAATCTGCCGGCTGTGACGGTCACGGTCGGTCAAGCTGCCTCCTGCTTTAAATGCCTAAAGTCTCCTGCGTCATGCTCCTATCGATTCCATTTATCGGCTCACCTAGTCACCTCTCCTACCTCCTGCGTCGTGCTCCTATCGATTCCATCTATCGGCTCACCTAGTCACCTCTCCTACCTCCTGCGTCATGCTCCTATCGATTCCATCTATCGGCTCACCTAGTCACCTCTCCTACCTCCTGCGACCTTCTTCGCTCCTGGTGCCAATATCTCAAAACATTACATTATCTTTAGGAAGTTCCGCCCTGGTAACACGTTTCTTCTAATCTGGGGTAGATCCGGCGCTATACCAAATGACTTAAAGGTTTATTTTCCACGAACGTTAGTTTTTGCGTTTTAGCAATTAGGTATTACGCCAAACTGTACCTAACACAACTTTCAATGCACTGTCGTAAATAATATATATATTATGGCGAGCCAAATTACGACATTTCAAGGGCAATCTGTTATTTTATCTCGTCAAGGGCAACCAACCTGTGCGGTTCCCACGAACATTACATTGTGTTCGCTTTCCGAGAAACTAACTTCATGCACTATAATTGGCACTCATCTGAATACTCCTTGGACAAATAATTCACTTACCTACCTACTTAGTGAAAATTAGTGAAAAATGCATGATTTTAAATTATATACATTTTTTGAACATAGGAACAGTTTTATTAAGATTAAAACAATATGAATTAACGAATTATTATATTATAAGAAAAACGATTATGATGCGAGCCAAAGTTGATCTTGGAATACCGCCTCCTCGCCACTTGCCCATACCGATTCCCGGGTACGGGTACCGCCGCACCGGGAACCATTTATTGGATAACCAACACCCCTGCCATAAGTCACCCCAGTGGTTCGCTACGTTTGGTGCCCGAGTTCATACGTTTCCCCACCTAGTGCGTGGTGGGCCGGATCGGGAGAGACTGGTTGAGGGAGACCGTTCGACCTCTCCTGCCGGACTCTCAACCCATCAGTGGGAGGGATGGATTCTTACATCCGTCACTCCTGGAACCATTGACCCCAGATTCCTACCAACTCCTCATACCTTTTTCATTCCCAGAACTCCCTCTCCTTCCTCTCCATAAAAATACCCACCACACAGCATCCCCAAAGATGACATAGGAAGACAAGATGATATAAGATGAGGAAAAAAACCCTCTGACCACCTGTGTAGGAGCTAATATTTAAAAAACTCCCATTAAGAGGTTTTTATCAAAAGTAATATATTTAAATCATTAATAATACTATTTTATATTTTTTCCTTTCAAAAAAAAAGATTAATTCGTCACACGGAATTTTTCAATGATAAATCACTAAACAAATTTCGGTTGTTGGTTCATTGGTGCAATATGCAAGCGTGATTTTAATTTGGGTTCCTGCGTAGTGAGTAAAATAATTAAATATTCAATCGTTGAGATTATAGCAAATGACTTCGACATGTGGAACCCCTAGATGACGTGTGGCGATCGAGTAAATCGAAAATTGAAATAACATTGTATACTATGGTTTTGTGGTTCCAAGAAAGAGTTTTGTAGGATTCCAACCACCCTGCCTGCCCCCGTGAGGAAACGGGAAGATATTTTGTGTAAGGTTTCGTGGTTCCAAGAAAGAGTTTTGTAGGATTCCAACCACCCTGCCTGCCCCCGCGAGGAAACGGGAAGATATTTTGTGTAAGGTTTCGTGGTTCCAAGAAAGAAAGTATAGCATTTAAACCAGCTGCCTGCCCCCGCGAGGGAACGGGGGGATATTTTGACGAATATTACAATAATACATTGAATGGCATTTTTTAAATACTTATAGCAATTAATCTTTTATTCTACGTTATGTTTTGCCCGTATTTTATTTTCGTTTCAGTATATCGACATACGTTTTTTTACATTAGATCCACAATTTCAATTTGGTAGGCGGGAATGGGTACCGCCGCCCTGGGAAACATTTATTGGATGACCAACACCTCTGCCACAGGTCACCCCAAGTGGTTCGCTACGTTTGGTGAATTAGCAGGGGTGCCCGGGTTCATGGGTTAAGGTTTGCCCAGGTCTTGGTGGCGGGCCGGTTGGGAGATGCTGGTTGAGGGAGACCCTTTACAACCGGTTACCGCTGTCCGGGCCGCTCGATAGTACAGGGGCCCGACCCTCAGGCTCACGACTCAGGGTGGGCTGCCCCACCAGCGAGTGAAAAAACCCCGCCACTGCTGTTGTGCCGGTTCGTGACCGGAGGGGACCCAGCAGCAGCGTTTGGGGCGCATTGGATGCCCTCTCCAGCCGGACTCTCCCAGCCTATCGCCTAGCACCGCAGTGGGTGGGCTGGAACCAAACGCTCATCACTCCTGGACAGCCTGAACCCCAGATTCCTACCCACCCCTAATACATTAAAAAAAAAACTTAAAATTCACGAACATACAACACAACAATTTTAACATCGTTACAGCGGCGAGTAGCAGGCGTCCCCGGTGCGGGCCAAAACTGTTGGTAAATGTTGCCAACATTCGCGGCCTGCACACAAATTTAAATTCCGTCCATCACCATCTTTTGTCCCAACGTCCCAACCTTCTTTTCCTATCCGAAACTCAGATAGCCGAGCCGCCAGACTCCTCCTATCTGGACTGCCCGAGCTTTACCCTCGTAAGCAAGTTCCGACTCAAAGGAGGAGTCTGCCTATATAGTGTACGACTATTGAGTCTGGAAAACTCCATATTAGACGTAATGTGGGTGCGCGTCAATCTTGCCAGTACGGCAAGATTCTACGCATGTCTATACCGCTCACCGAACCATAGCGAATCAGACACTTCCGAACTCTTCAAACATTTGAGCGATACTATTGATGATCTCTTGCCCCGCAACCCTTCGGCCGAGTTTGTTGTTCTGGGGGACTTCAATGTTCATAACGAACCATGGTTGAAGTTCTCAGGCCCAACGGTCTCGGCTGGCCGACAGGCGGAATCCTTTGCTATTTGCTAAGGATTAGAGCAATTCGTTCAGGAGCCTACAAGGGTTCCTGATGTCCAGACTCACCGCTCCAATCTGTTAGACCTATTCTTAACTACTGTGCCACACGGTTATAAGATTGACGTTACAGCGCCTCTGGGATCATCTGACCACTGCCTAGTGACGACATCAATCCCCGTTAGCCTCAGACCAACCAATGAGAGGCTGAGGAGAAAAGTGTGGCACTATAGGTCAGCAGATTGGTTCGGTATGCGGGCCCATTTCAACGCTTTTCCGTGGTCAGCTGTTTGTTTTTGGACTTCGGACCCTTCAAGATGTGCCCAGGAGATTTGTGAAGTCATCAAATCGGTGATGGATGGCTTCATACAATCGACTACTAAAGAAACTGGTGTGGGTTCAAAGCCGTGGTTCAGTCGACAATGCTCCGAAGCAGTTTGATGAAAAAACGCGGCTTACCGAGCCTACAACACATCTCGAACGCCCGAAAGCAGATCAGCATACAACAAATCGGCAAAGGAATGCAAGAGAATCATTAATAGGTCAAAATTCGAACACGACCTGCAGATCAGCAAAAAGCTGGCTGCCTGCCCGCATGGCAGCAGAGCATTCTGGTCGCTTGCGGGCACAATAGATCGAAATTTTTGCAAACCCAGTTTGCCACCTCTTACCAGACCTGACGGCTCACTAGCAAACACCGTCACCGAAAAGGCTAACCTGTTAGGAAAAATGTTTGCGGAAAACTCGACCCTCGACGACGGAGGTGCTGTTCCGCCGTCGGTTCCTCACTGCGGCTTCTATATGAAAAAGCTGAGAATCCGGCATCGGGATGTACTCCACGTCGTACGGGGGCTCGATGTTAACAAAGCTAGTTGACCTGATGGAATACCTGCCCTGGTATTGCAGAGGTGTGCTGCGGAAATAGTTCCAGTTTTGACAAAGCTCTTCAAAATGTCCCTGAAGTGTGGCACTGTGCCCTCTGGTTGGAAAAAAGCGGTCATTCACCCTATTCCCAAGAAAGGTGACCGCTCCAACCCGGCCAACTACCGCCCCATAGCGATCACATCAGTTCTGTCCAAAGTGATGGAACGTGTGATCAACGACAAACTGCTCACATACTTCGAGAAGAACAAAATTATCAACGACCGTCAATACGGATTCCGGCGGAACCGCTCGTGCGGTGATCTTCTCGCGTATGTGTCGCATGTTTGGGGGCGGTGCCTGGAACGTCACGGTGAGACCCAAACGGTCGCACTAGACATATCCAAGGCCTTTGACCGGGTCTGGCACCGAGGACTTGTCAACAAATTGCCTTCTTACGGACTTCCCGCATCCCTGTGTACTTGGATTGCTGACTTTTTAAGGGATAGGTCGATTCAGGCAGTTGCTGACGGTTTCACCTCATCCTCACACTCTATAAATGCTGGCGTCCCACAGGGATCGGTTCTGTCTCCAACTTTGTTTTTGTTGCACATCAATGACCTTCTGACATGTGCACAGATTTATTGCTACGCGGATGACAGTACAGTTCATGATAGCTTTTTGTTTGACAAGCCCCCAAAGGGCACACAAACTCCAACGGCTCGGAGGGCTTTGAAGCAGAGAATTGACGGTTATCTCGAGAGTATTTCCTCCTGGGGTAAAAATAATCTCGTCGAATTTAATGTTTCAAAGACCCAATCCTGTCTGATTACGTCTAAAAGGGATCCAAATGATAAACTAGTCTCCTTCAACGGAAGCAATCTTCCGAACAGGCCTTCCATTGATATGCTTGGTATAACTATAAGTGACCAGTTCAGGTACGGGGGCTCCATCGAAGCCAGAGTAAAGTTGGCCTCTCAGAAGCTGGGCGTACTGTACAGGGCCCGCAGATACTTTAATAATACACAACTGCTGACCCTGTACAAATCGCAAGTGCGCCCTACTGTCGAATTTGGCAGCCATCTCTGGTCCGGAGCCCCTAAATACCTGAAAAAAACCCTAGACTCTGTGCAAAAACGGGAACCCCCGATAATTCGATAGATTCGCGTTTGATAGATTCCCCAATCTTAACAAACGGACTGCAATCTTTAGAGCACAGGCGTCAGGTAGGTATGCTGTCCTTGTTCTATCACAATGGAAGATGCTCTGAGGAACTAGCGTCATTGATCCCTTCGGCACCGGTGCGTAGTCGGGATACACGCCAAACGCGCGCCTAACATTTGTACACAGTTGACACTTATCACATGAGAACGGGTCGCTTCTACGATTCGTTCTTAAGTTCAATAGCTCGGCTGTGGAACGAACTGCCGGCCTCTGTGTTTCCTCCCTCCTACAACATGGGACTCTTCGAGACCCATGTTCACTCCTTCCTCTCCACAAAAAGACCCTCCACACAGCATCCTCAAAGATGACATAGGCCCTGAGGGAAATTATTTTCCTCAGGACCTCCTGTGTGGAGTTAATATAAAAAAAATTAAAAAAAACATAGGAGGCCCTGAGGAAAATAATTTCCCCAGGGCCTATTTCATCTTTGGGGATGCTGTGTAGGTAGTTTTTCTAAGGAAAGAAAGGAGTGGAAGTAGATGAAGATTCAAAAAAGGTGTGAGTGGTGGATAGGAATCACTTCAAGAGTGACGGACGTTTAAATTCACCCCTATGCTGAAGAGGTAAACAGATTTCCCTTACCCAGTATTTCCAAATCATTTACGAGTACAGTACCTTTTTTATTATTTTTAAGTGATAAAGAAAAATGTTTATAAGGCAATGTTTTTGTGCATAGCACAAAGGATAACAAATAATTGTGAACATTAATTACTCGCCTGAAAAATAAATGCCGCCAACGGGAATTGAACCCGCACCTTTTGATATCGGTCACGTGTTCTGGACCACTGAGCTACGTCGGCTTATTCCCAACCCGCCAAATAATTCAGTATGTACAAGTACTGCTTATTATATTTTATTCACCTGTAAATAACCAAATTTATTTTTGCAGGAAAGGCTTTTTTAGTGCTGAATTTCCCACTAGATGGCGTCGAGATATATTATATCTATATATGTGGATATAATATAGATATGTCTATATTATATCTAAATTATATCTAAAGGTGCAAAGGTGAGGGTTCAATTCCCGTCGGCGGCATTCATTTTTACTCGGGAGATATTTTCAATTTGTGTGGATATTTCAGGCGAGTAATTAATGCTTATAATGAAATAGTTTTTTTTTTTAAATCGTAGAACCATTAAATAAAATGTTATAATATCTTCATAAAACGAGGATGTAAACTGTAGATAAATATTTATAATTTCAAAATATTGTTGACACGAACTTGGTGTTTGTAAACAACTTAACTTTTTAAGATAAAATGTTAATAATGTAGACTTGGATCAGTCGAGTCATGTTTTTTACTTACTTTTTGCATGTAAACTGGTTTTAATACAATAACTAAGCCACGCAAAATAATAAAACACCTTGTTTAACCACAAATAATAATGTATTAATAATATCAAATCCATATAATATTAATAATACGTCTAATTCTAGTGAATAGTGGCAATATCATCAACTCTAGCAACTAGAGGGAGATAGTGTAGCACATAGACTTTGACATTCGTTTCAATGGCGGCAAATTTAATTTATTTAGTACAGAGAGTGTGTTTTACACTTTCTAACATTTATATATATAAATGTTATATATATATATATATATAAATATAAATATAAATGTTCCAAAGAGTAGATTCCGTGGTTCGGTTTACGAAAAAACAGCAAAAACACTCCCAAGTCGTTTTTCAAGATGCAAAAAACCTTGACAGGTTATGGTTGTTGAAATGATTTTAAATAATCAAAAAGTAATAACAATGCATTTATATATCGCAGTTTAGTGTCATTTCACTTAAGGCGATGCACTACGTCGTTTAATATTTTAAATTGAGTCGCTATCAATAACAACCCTTTCGTAGATGGCGATAAGGTTTAAATTCCCGCTTAACACCATCCGCCTGTTTTGATTTATGCAAGAATAAAACATGGCCAAAAAGTGCCTTTTATTTTATTTTGTGGATGTTCAGGCATAAATATTTATTTTTCAATCATTTTATAAATAACTTAATTTTCCACATTATACAATAAAATCATAACCGAAAATGGGTTCGTAAGTAGGAGATTTTGAACTTTGAAGCAGTTTTCATAGGCCTTATACATTATTTTTTTCTGGGCTTATAAAAAGACTTATCTAAAAAATACTCAATTATTTCAAAGGCCAAGATGTATTCTACTCGCAGTATTTAATTAAAGCATCTGAAACATTTCTAGGCGACCAAATTTTCAAACCAAAAACACATGATTTTGCATTACTACGTATGGCATCGCCTTAAAGTGCGCTTAACTATAACAAACTCAAAAACGGTAATTTAGTATCAGTGGTCATGTCTCTACAGTGCGCCGATTTTGTTAAATCTTCTTGATTCGGTAAAACGTGGATAAATAAGGTTAATTCAGCAAAGTTAGTTCCATGTAGCATTTTGTGTTCAAGTTGAAATTATAAATTAATGTTAACATTTTTTTTAAAGAAAGACAAACATTCCCGGGTTACAAATAAACTAAAAATATTTAAAAATCTCCTACTACCACCATAGTAAACGGAAAATGTTGCTTGTGTTGTGATGGAAGACTAAACCAGCTGAGGAATTGAACACACTAAGCCAAGGCGGGACCTATACATAATGTCAATTCAGCCACTGACTGGTTAAAAAAGGGATTGCAGGCCTCTAACGGGTGAATTAATAGGTTTCTAGAAAAACTTTTAGTAAAATAAGAATATATTATCAGATTTCGGAACACGTGTTCATAGTAATTTATAAATCCTAATATTTTATCGTTTCGTCATTATATATTATCAAATAGTCATTATATATAGCAAATGCACACGTGTTCCTATATATTAAAAAATTACTAAAATTACGTTTTTAAGCGGTTTACCAATAATTTGAAGAGATTATTAATAAATTAGCAATACTCATTTTTCTCACTGTACCTATATTCTTTTATGAAATACGAAAATCAGGTTGAAGATGCTATTTTATGTATGGATGAAGACATGAAAAAACTATACTCTTGTAATATCTACGTGAAACACCGATGTCGGCATCACGTGAACGGTTTATTTCTCTGACTGTGTAGGATGAGCTATCGGAATACGTTTTTCCTTCTTTTTTCAAATTCGCGTCTCTTCAAGACAGTGTAAGTAGAATTAAGATATCTCCATATTAGTTCAGTTGAGTCATGGAAACCAGAATAGAATATGACAGGTTAAATTGAATTAAAACTATTCTGATTTAACATAGTTAACGTACACGCGTGTTATTTTCAGATTAATTCAACACGATCACGTTTGTGAAAAACCTTTGCACATGTATTTATTCGTGAAAACCTAAGTTGATGGAAATTACCACAATTAACTATTTAACTTACATGGAATAAAATTGTACGTTACGGTGCTGTACATATTGAAATGTTCAGGGATTCCCGCTTTGGTGCCAAACGTTATACAGATAAACATGTGTGCAAAGTGTAACGGTATTTTGAATACGATGATAAAAGTCTGTAGTGGTAAAATTCCAGTTTTGTATAGTTTTTTGCATTGATAGTATACGAGGCTTTGATCAATTGCAGTGTTTCAATCTTGTGCTTCTCAAACAACTGGTTGCCCCTTATTTGCTTTAATCATTTCGCCAGAGAGCCATGATATATGTCAGTATTAAAAAATGAAAAGAACTTAACTGAATATAAATATATTAATAGACACTAAACAAATGGGTAGCAAAATAACTAAATAGTCATATTTGCTTTGTGATTTTGCTTTGTTTTTATAATTAACTATCAGTATTTGAAATATACTGTTTCGGGTTGTATAGGCACTATTTGATGATTTGAACTGTATAATTCATTCGACTGAAACTGCACTTACCAACTTGGTTATTGTTTTAAAAAGATGAAAAGTTGGAGAAGCATTCCATTAATCAATTTCTTTTTCTGCACTAGCGCACGGGTTAGTTATTAATAAAAGCAAAGAAAACGATAAAAAAAAACTCGTGGTCAGAATTTGCAATAAAACCAAAGGTCAAGTGATTCATTATTCAGTCAAGACTTAAGGTGTATTATACATCTTAACATTTAGACATGAAAATATTACATATACTAATCACAAAGACATATTTTTATGGACATGTTTAAATATCTTTATACCGCAAGGTTATACGCAACTTATAATTTAATCACAAGAATATATAATTATTCTTATTCCTCTACGATCTACACGATAATTTCCCATACCCTTTCTGTCGCCAACAACCTTCAACATTTGGGGCACCAATTGTGACGTGTGATCTTTTTTTATCATGCATTAGGGTCAGCTTGAGTTGTGATTTTCTGCATATATCCAATTAATGTGATTAGTTTATTGCATCCATCGACCTATCGAGAAATCTAGGGGTATATTTATTTTGTACAAAACCAATTGTATCTGTCACTATGCACTCTTTAATAAGTACTCCTTTCCGCCAGCTCTCAAAGCCTCTTCTCAGATTTTTAATACTTGAAAACGATGTTTTTTAAGACTCTTTGTTACTTTAGTCAATTTTTTTTTGTGAGATTTTAAAACTATTTAGTAATTCCCTTCTGGGACTTTGACACATGCCTCTTTATCGGAAATTGTCTTTATGCCGAGACGTACCTCTAAACCATGACATTCCTATTCAAAAAGAGGCGCATGGTAATCCTATTTTAATGTCTTCAAGACCTTTCCATAAATTAAGTTTGCGAAAAAACAACAAACTTTCAAACAAGCCAAAAAAAGGTTCTTAATCTAAACTTCTCTAATACTAACATGATTTTGAATGACAGTTTTGATAAAATCACCATTTAAAACTATTACATTTCAATGCCAGCCACCTAACTTCCCGTGAACTTGGCTAATGGTGCAAGGCAATGCAACTGAGTGGCCCATAGCCTGGGGGCCAAATCGCACGATATCGTGTATCACTGAGAGTGGCCGTGAGCGGGATTTGGTTTGGCTAAAATACGTGTGGTGCATCGTACTGATAGATTAGAATTATGATTAGGCAATATATAAGCATTGGATGTGATGTATTTGAGATCTATAACCTCTGCAGGTCGTTAGAGCGAAACTCATTTTCCTTTGGACCTACGATCAAGCTATCTGGTTATTGATATATTTTTTTATGTAATTTAAGTTTGTAGTTATATTCATAATATTAATATGTTTGCCTAGGAGACACTGGAGCTCGTCATTTTCTTTGGGCTAGGATAATTCAAAATATTATAGGAAGAAACAAATTAATGGTTGATTCTGATTAAAAATATGATTATATAGGATGATAACTACAATAATTAAAAACATATGGTTTTTATAGGATGTAACTACAATACATTATAAATTAGGTTACCAAAATAAATCAAAAATATGGTTAGATAGGGTGGTACCTACAATACAACAGAAATATGGTTAGATAGGATGGTAACTGAAATTCATCTAAAATATGGTTATATAGAGTGGTACCTACAATACAACAGAAATATGGCTAGATAGGATGGTAACTGTAATTCATCAAAAATATGGTTAGATAGGGTGGTACCTACAATACAACAGAAATATGGTTAGATAGGATGGTAACTGTAATTCATCAAAAATATGGTTAGATAGGGTGGTAACTACAATACAACAGAAATATGGTTAGATAGGATGGTAAATGTAATTCATCAAAAATATGGTTATATAGGGTAGTACCTACAATATAACAGAAATATGGTTAGATAGGATAGTAACTGTAATTCATCAAAAATATGGTTAGATAGGGTGGTAACCAATGGTGACTCGTGAATTTTAGGTGTAATAGAGTGCTTATATTACAAAAAATGCATTATTGATGTTGTATCTGAAAAAAAAATTTCAGTTTGGCCGTGCGCCGCACGGATTTCCTGAAAATCTTCAGACAAAAGTCGAATTTTTGAAAAAAAATTAAAAATCGTTTTCAGCTACAGCAACATCAAAAATGCAATTTTTTGTAATATCAGCACTCTAGTACAACTAAAAGTCACTAGCTTCCACTGGTGGTAACTACGATACACCAAAAATATCGTTAGATAGGATGATACCTACAATACACAAAAAAAATATTTTAAAAACTTCCATTCCGTTGAATTAATTGTAGAAGTAAACGTTTTTTTTACTAAGAGTAAGAAAAATGTGCTATTTTATTAATTATAATTAGACTCTTACCTCAATGGAGTATTTTCAGTAACTATGAATTCCGTAAAAAATGTGTGAAGTTTATTTTTCTGATTATTTTTACTAAAAATGTGTAATTCTAATATTTTCATACATTTTCATTCTTAAATATATTAGTATTACAAAGGTATAGTATATTGTCCTCCACGCTAGGAGTTCACCTGTGTTGTGGAGGACTTTTTCAATTGTAAAGTTATATAATAGTAAACAATACAGTGGAGTTAGTTACACAGAGAAACAATAAAAATTAGAATATAATATGTATAATATACGAAGTATCGATTTTAACGTAGTTTTAACAAAAAACAAATGTGAAATATAACAAAATTAAATATTAAAACGATTGTAGCCAAATCCATGTGAGTTTTTTGTATTCTGTAATATTAGATGTTTTATATTGGGTTGGAAGTGAATTATATAGTTTTATAGCCTGGAATCTGTGGTGTTTTTGTCCAAAGGATGTGTTGGTTTTTGGTATTAGTAGTTGGTGTGCATGTCTTGTTCTAGTATTGCGAGAAATTTGTGAAGTTTTAAATGTGTTTAGGTTCTTGTAAAGGAAAGCAAGTATTTGTTTTGAATATAATTTTTGAATCTTATGAATTTTTTGAATATGGTTGAAGTGTGTGTTAGTATTGGAACTTTAAGTATTACTTTTATTTAGTTGATCTGAGCTTTATACAGTGTATCTATGTTTTTTTTTTATTGGCATAGCCCCAGGCAATAATGACGTATTCCATTATGGATTGTGCTATTGCGAGGTATATATTCTTTATATCATATATGTTTAGTATATTTCTCACGTTTTTGAAAAAGTAAATCAACTTGTTTAGCTTTTCTTTAACCGACTCTATATGTCTGTCCCATTTTAAATAATGGTCGAAGTATATACCAAAATATTTGATATTTTCCGTTTGTGTGATTGGAGGACAATTGCATAGGGTGCTCGCTGAGTGACAGGAATGTATTTTAAGGTAGATGTTTTTGGAGGGTTGGCCGCTCAAGTTTATGCTAAAGGTTATGAATTAAGTCTTATCTATATTTAAAGTTAATAAGTTTGAATAAGCCATTTTTGTAATATTTAGGCCAACTTCTGCTTTTTTGATTAGTGTGTTCCAGTCAGTGGCCTTAAAAAGTAACACAATGTCATCAGCAAAGCTTTTAATTTCCCCGTTTATTTGGAGGTGACATAGATCGTTAATATAAATAAGGAATAGGATTGGGCCAAGTACGCTGCCTTGTAGTACTCCGTAGGATACTTGTTCCTTGTCACTACATGTGTTTTCTATTGAGGTATATTGGGTGCGATTTTCAATGTAGCTTTCAATTAATTTGAGTTCTGTTCCCGTGATTCCGATATATTTTAGTTTATGGAACAGGTTTTGGTGGTGAATTGTGTCAAACGCTTTTGCCAGATGTAGGAATATTCCAAGGCATTTATTACCCTGATCTATATTTGTTTTGAGAAAGTCTGTTAATGAGGCTATGGCATGTGAGGTGCTCATATTTTCCACGAATCCAAATTGATTTGGTGATAGTATATTATTTTTGTTGAGAAAAATTAAAAGCTTGTTTTTGATATTTTAAAAACCATCTAAAACCGCACAATTCAAAATGGTTCCAACTAACTGGCTATGAAGTCATTATGATACAGAAAACGCCAATGTCTGGTTAGACAGCTGTCACCAAAGTCGCCCGGCGTGAAGTCAAAGCCCCCGAATGTACGAATAAAAACGAACATGTCGTTGTGGCGGCAAATCGAAAATGGCGCATTTAAAATCGTTATAGAAAATTAATTCGTCAACATAAGAATAGAATATAAATACGGTGAACATCTGTCATTGACCATTTTATTCTTTGCCGCTAATTTGCTTATATATTTCGGTTAATGATTTTTGGATGTGGCTATCTCGTGATACCTCGCATCTATTGTGCCTTCGTTTTACAGTGTCTATCGGCAAGGCAGAAGAGATATCAATGGTGTCAATCAACCACCGTAATCTCACCACATTTTCACAACTATACTTTAAAATAATCAATCTCATAAACATATTGTATTTCACATCCTTAACAATACTGTATGCAAGAATTAGTTAGTCCCCGATCTTCTAATGAATTCAGCACAGTTGACTCTACTGATACCTGCTTATAAATGAATATGCTAATATTTTTGTGATAAGATAAATCCATTTACGAGTATTAACTTAAAACAACATCAAGTGGTCCGCGAATTGCCGAATTATTTTTATGTGTTTAGTATTCCCACCAGTAAATTTTGCTCTCAAAATATACTGGAAATTCCAAATGAGTTCAATAGATTTCCTAATTTAATCCTGAGGTTATTTTATATCGTCGACCAATTATCTACAGAAAATAGACTTAGACAATATTATTGCCTTCCTTTAATGATTATTAGTTTTAGAAGAAGAAATGATTTCACAATGAAATAATTTGTTTGTTCTTGTTCCATCTCTAATCTCTAAATAGTGTAAGAAAAAGTTTCTATCCGCGTCTGTCTGTTTGTGCGTTTAGTTCTTCTAAACTACCCAACGAATATTGATAGAGATAGTTTCACTATCATTTAGAGATTTTTTTCAGAAAGGTTTACATATATAATACTTGCGTTTAATACTTATATAAAGTAGAGAAAAGTAGATGTTTTATAATCAAGTCGTAAAAATATTTTTTCGAGTACTGCGTTGCTAACGCTGGCTAAACCTTATGAAATACATAAAAATGATGCGCTTTGGAATTTTTATATCTTAAAAAGGCCTACAGAAAACTTCAGATTGGTGAATGTCGATTTTCTAAGGATAAGCCCCAGAAACGCCGGGTACACGACAGGCAGTAAATATATAGGTAAATAAGCATTTCGGCAATTTGTATGCAGTTACTTTTCGTAGAATTGCTGTACTAATTGATAAAGTCTGTTAAGTTATTAATGAAATGTAAATTACTCTATTAAGCATAACGTTCAAAAGATGCATGAATAACTACGTCACTTTTATTGATGATCACATCATCACATATTTTATAAGTGGAAAATTGTGCTTTATTTTATTCACAGCAGCCAAATAGTAATATTATTTACGTCAGTACGTCGTAATAAATGACGTCATACATAAATTTGTTCTTCTTTATCATCAGGTCATAGGCCATTTCAGGAACGAATTAAACCTCTTCCATAAGATTTTTCCCCAGGCTCCGATTCCGAGTCAACCTTTTTTAGTTCCATTCTCCTTTAATGAAGTCAGTTCTCCTCTTCCTCTGTTGTAGGTATCTAAGACATTTCCGCTGGAGTAAAAACAAATAATTAAAAAAACATAAAAACTTAACCTACTCTTAACCTTGGTCATGGCTTTTGATGATTAGTTATTTAGTGATATTGTAATACGCTCATTAAACAGAGAGTTACAGACCCTTATTTATACAAACACCGGGCAATAAAAGCATTCAAAAATCTTACTCTATTAAAAAAATGTTAAAAACAAAAAACAGTTATCAATGAACATTAAAATGTGGAATGTTAACAAATAAATATAGTTCACATATTATACACAACCGTACCAATAATAATTACATACGTTTAGCTTACCTTTTTATTAGTGTCCTTATAGTTTTATTTTTATTACTTTCTTTATCTAATGTTGTTTATTTCATTTCTTTATATTTCATTTAGTTCGTTTAATTTAATTTAATCTCTATACAGTCCATTTCATTTGCGTACATATACTCGTATGTTGAATCTTATAAAATTGTAAAATGGTGGCCTCAGGACGGATAAGAACCTAGTGAGGCTCACATTACCAAATAATGTTTATAAAAAATTAATGCTAATGAATCAATAAAAAATAAGTGTTCTGGTTTCAAAATCATAAATTCGTTAACAGATATGCATGAAAACCTACTTAGTGAGGAGTTTGAATAATAATACAGAAAATTGATATTCATTCAAGTTTTATTGAAAGCAATATAAAACAGCAAAAGTTAGTATTTGAAAATTTACCATAGATTTTACTACCGTCAGTGTTTGTCCCCTGATGAGTAGTGCGGTATCTAAATATTTGCAAAGGTTTAAAAACACCAATGTCTGCAAACATACGTGATGCTGATCATCTGATCAATAGGGTAAGGTGGGGCAAAAGTGGTAGGGTGAGTAGGTAAGAACCAAAGCCAATATTAATAATTACTGTGCCGTAATATATCCAAACTACAGGGTGCAGCAAAACAGATAATGCAGTTTTGATTGGCATTGTATCGGGAGGGTAGTGCCGTTTTCAGTCGTTACCATGGTTTGGTTGGGATAGCACCGGGGCTTTGACATCCGCACGATTCTTGAAAATAGCCGTTCATTCGTCGCCACCCAGCGGGCCTTCCATCTCTATGGAGCGATGAATAAAAAACATTTTCGGTACTAGGCTGAAAATCAACCAAGGTAACTTCATGACAGACCTCTTTACTTCCCCAAAGTGACCGCCTGGCGTGCGATTTCCAAATTTGGTGTAATTGGGTCTTATTTGTTGAGGAGAATGGACGAACCATGACTGTCAACGCTTAACGTTATGTTTCCATATTGTTTAAGCTTCAATTGGAAAAATTATCGGAGGAAACGGGTCTGGGAAATATCTGGTTTCAACAGGACGATGCTACGACCCTTACTGCTCGAGTTCAAATGACGAAACTGCGACCGATGTTTTCTGCGCGCATCGTCTCTCTGAGGGACGACCTAGGGTGGCCCGCGCGCTCACCTGATTTGAGCATTTGGGAATTTTCCTTTCGGGCTACCTGAACGAAAAATTTTTTTTACATCGGCCTCACACCTTGGAAGAACTCAAAGATCGAATTCTTGAGGAAATCGCCGCTATACCCGTCGAGATGTGCCAAAATGCCAGAAATTGTCTTCGTCAATGTGTCACTGCTGGGGGCCATCAATTTTCTTATGTCATCTTCAGAACTTGATGCATAAAACGGCATGATGTACCGAATAAAATACACTAAAACTCATTTCTGTAGGTTGCGCCGCTTTGTTAACGATCCTTCAAAACTGCACTGTCTGTTTTGCTTCAACAAAAAAATATATTACAAAAACTTACTTATTTTTCCAATAATAATTCACACAGGAGGATCTGAGGAAAATAATTTCCCTCAGAGTCTAGTTTTCTAGTTTTAGAACGATTTTCGTATGTGGCGGGTGACCCGTCCTCACGTGACAAAACATATCAACCGTGTACTTGTTGGGCGTGTGTTCGTTGTGTTGTTATTGGGATGAAAATAACATTATGAGCATAGACATATGAATATTAGTAGACCTGCCCTAAGTGATTAAAAGCGTATTATTCCCCACTCCCCATACCGGTTCCATTGGAGCCGGCTGGGCTCGCGTATGGCTTTCCGTGAATCTTGAGAATGTGACGTCATCATTCTTGTTCGAACTAGCGTCGAGCTATGGTCGAGGCATTTTACGAAATAAAACGGCAAAATGGTGACTTAGCTATGAAAACTTGTAAAAATAGATGTCAAAAAGAGAATAAACCCAATTGTCGTATTACATTCCATATGTAAGCATTATTTTAAGCGTAATTACATCGTATAATATGGATCAGTTTGTAAAAACATATACTATCACATCGAGATATATCTGTACGCATCGTTGGTTACTGGGAACTAAATTATGAACACTTATAAAAGTGTCTTAACTAAATACGTAAACAAAATATTCGACTCTGAAAATAGAAGAAATTTTTTTTGCCGAATTTGGACTTCGCAAATTTGTTCATAACGTGGTGAGTAATTTGCGCTCCCATGTAAAAATGTCTATTCATTCAAAAGCAGATTTTACTTTTAAGAACTAAATGGTGATATTATAATGCGAGATGCCTATATACTGTCAGATTGATTTATTGACGAATCACAGTCAGCTTTACCCCCTTCGTTCTTCAACAGTTGATTTTACCCCTCACCTAATTTCTAGTCTATATATTCATATGTCTGTGATTATGAGTTAGAAATATTTGCATTGACCTAGAATTTTGAAAAACAATGTTTTAAAAATATATATAAGTATGAAATGATCAATAAAATTGCTTTTTAGACGTCTTGCCCAGGCCTACCTTATACAAAGAAAGTTTTTATTATACTTTCAGAGTAGGTTAACTGCTCTTATGCACGTCACAAAATACACATTTTTACACTTAAATACTGGTATTTTTGTCATCTGCGTTGAGTGTAGGAAAATTTTAATGAATTGTACTTTTAATAATAGGTAAAGTTCAACACAACCATGATTTAAATACTTCATGTTTATTTTATGTAGTTTCGTTGTTAATATAAGGATTCTCCTAATATTAACATCGTTATAAACATTTTTTCATTCCCAATAACTGGTTTGTATCCAGTCATGACTTCCAGACCGGCTATTAAATTAATTTTAATTTCCAATTTGTTACAAATGAAATATGCACGACAGTAAAAAAATCGAATGTCTCGCATTACCTGGTTTGACATTATAATTATTTATATTTTACTGTACTCAAGAAGGTTGGAAACAATAAAAAAAATATTTTTAACCTAAAATGCGTAATCGATTAAATCTGAGTAACAATAATGGCCACCTAGAAATGGGGGATATTTTTATTGATTTCACTCATAGATATATTATTCGGTTGTAAAAAATTATTTAACAATTCCACAAAAACCTGTTGTTATTCTTCCTTCGAATTAAGTTGTTGCAGCTTATTTCCATCTTGCCTGGTCATTTATATGATTATCTGTAGGTACATCGATACATGGTACATGGTGCACGGTACAAATGAAATATCATCGACGTTTCTGTGTTTTGTTTAATTGGTATGATTTCTTCGCAGGTCACAGTACTAAATTACGTTTTACAAAATAAAAGAAAAGTTTTATGACACCATCTGCAAAAAGTTAGTTACAAGATACATGGAAATCGGTAATATAATAAATATATTTTTTTATTTCCAGCAATAAAAACAAATCGGTTTTAACGGTTGTTAGAACCTTGTCAGAGTTAGGTCGCGATTAATGATTAGAATATTTTATTGTTATTCGTTGTAACAATATCTCAAATTATAAAACCATATTCATATTATAATATAATATATTAAAAAAAATTTAAACATAAACTAAATAGTTAGAACGAGATTTAACAAAACGAGCTATTATTTAAGATTTCAAAGGTTTAAGTTTTTTCAACAACATTCTTATTTAAATCTACAAAAAGGTGGGTTATTACTACCAGACAAACATTAAAACATATTCATTCCGGTTGTCTGTGACATGCGTTACTTATTTCTGCAGGTTGTTAAACCACAGGCAATCATCAAACATATCAATTTTGGTTGTCTGTGGTTGGCTGTGGGTTGTTAAACCACTAGACAATCATTAAACATATTCATTTCGGTTGTCTGTGACATGCGTTACTTATTTCTGTAGGTTGTTAAACCACAGACAATCATCAAACATATCAATTTCGGTTGTCTGTGGTTGTCTGTGGGTTGTTAAACCACTAGACAATCATTAAACATATTCACTTCGGTTGTCTGTGACATGCGTTAAATATTTCTGTATGACTTTTATTACTCCCGATGAAGTCAAATTTGCTTTGAATTGAAGAGTATTTTTTTAAAAAATCATCTTATTATGGGAACAATTTGGACAAGCGATAAAGTAGGTACCTATCTATTCTTATATAATATTTTTAACAGAAAAATATTTTATTTGACCTTATCAAATTTGGAATTTTTACGGATCTTCCCTAATTATTAGTAGTAAAATTAATACTAGATAAAATAGTGAATTCTCTTCTAATCAAATTCTTCTAATGGAAGAGTTGTAGATATAATCTTAAATTGTAAAATTATTAAATTATAAAAATTAGGTAAACCCTAATTTTATTTTTTATGTTCCTTAAAGTTTTATTTAAAAAATAATAATTAGTTTAAATAAAGATAATCAAAATAATTAATCATAGATCGAAACCAATTTAAAATCTTTCTGTTTAAAAATAAATAAACAATTCTCTTGAGTTGATTGCTGTCCAAAAAACATTCATGACAGAACACAAAAATAATACAATATGAAGGCATTTGTTTTACTTGTGTTCTGAGCGAATATTCCAAAAACGTATCAAACACATAAATTTCATGCAGTTTACGAAAGAAAATATACAAACATACAAATTAAGTGTTAAAATTTAAACACAATAAATTACTTATAGGTATCTAATTTCTTGATAACGATTTATTTATTTACGCTCTTAGGGATTTTACATAAAACAAGACGTAATAAATTACATTAGTGCATTAAAATTAAGTAACATAATAATAGAAAGAAAAAATATTCCGAGCTACCTGAATAGAATATGCATATTATTATTATATTGGCGCTATATCAAACAATATAATATTGAAAATAAGATGAACAAAATTCTTGTTTGTAATTGTGAAAAAAATCAACCAGCAAAACACAAAGTTTTTTATATATAATATATTATATATTAAAGGCTGACTGAGGATTGCACCGTCTTACCCAGGAATTGGAGTGGAGAACTCTACCAACCTCGCCAAATGCCGATGGGGTAGGACTGACACTTATTTCGTATCTTAACTGCTGTACGTTATTGCCACCAAACACAGTTGACAGTATGCATTTTCATCAACAGATATTCTATCTGCCGATATGTTCGGAAGTGGATTAGTTTCCGCTTCCAAGATTTGCATTCATTCATTACCAAAAACAAAAGTAAAATTCAAAAAGATGTGTTTGAATCATATAATGCTACGTATACATACGCGAGCCGAACTGCCGAATTGAGCTTATTGGAAAGGAATGCAGCAACCGCAAATGCTGGATTCGATCCTTTCCCGTAATTCGTGGCTCGGTTCGCGTTTCGGTTCAGAAATGTATACATGCCATAATATGAACAAGCCGATACAATCAAACAAACCTACAAAATTTCTAAGCATTTTCTAGGCAAATAATTATACCACATATATAGGTATGGTAGGTTATGTCTCTGCCAGCACAACTTTTGCTAATACTGCTGTGGGTTGGACCAAAAAAAACTATTTATTCAGGACTACGTCTATCGTTAGGTGACATTATTATTAGAATTCCTATTTTCTCGATGCGAGAAAGTGAAACCATTTTTTTAGCTTTCCAGTGAATGGCACTGTTTTTGTAGGCAATATATGCCACCCAAGTTAACCATGAAAAAGTAGTTAAGTTATCTCTATAAATCTTATGTAAAAAAAGTTGTTTGGAAAAAGTGTCATTTTTAGTACAGCGACTTTATCAATTATTATTATGGAACTAGCGCAGACCCGTGAAAAATGAGACGATAAATAAACTGTACGTTTTTAAAAGCTAAGTATTCATAAAATATTTGACTCAAGCCTTTCAAAACCATCATTGTAAATTTTCTTTATAATAATAATAATAATAATAAGTGTTTTATTATCTTTTTTTTGTGTAACAAATAGATATAATGATATCCTCACTGGGATCTCCCGTGCTGAGGATTTCATTTACATTTTATGTATAATTATAAGAAAATTAATATTACATCAAAGTTACAAATGAATTTAATTATGAACATATATCATGCAATATATATATATATATATATATATATATATTTTTTTTTTTTTAATAATAATAAAATAAGTAAGAAGTTTTTTGATATATAATTATGTTTTTGTTAACAAATTGGAAGGTTGATCAGAAATTTACCTTCCTAATTTATATCGTTAGTAAACTTGAAAAATTGTCAAAACTGTCAAAAATGTAAACAAAATAGATAATCAAATACAGAATTATTAATTAATTCATTCGAATAAAATTCAATTTTGATTTTATGTAGGTACGTACTGTAACGCTTAACTGAATTATTTTTCAAGCAATCAGTTCCAATTTTAAATATGACACTTAAATTCTAAGCAAATTTGTAATTGAGTAATTACACGCAGGATTTTTTTTACATTTCCAAAAAAGGCCTTGAGAAAAATAATTTCCCTCAGGGCCTGTGTCATCTTTGTAGATGCTGTGTGGAGGATTTTGTTAAGGAAAGGAAGGAGAGGAAGTTCTGCAAAGGAAAAAAGGTATGAGGGGTGGTAGGTAGGATCTATCTAAGTATATTATTCTGCAACAATAATTACCACATACATCACCTATTTCTCACCTTCGTATGAAGGAAACTAATGTATACTTGGAAACAAATTCATCTCAATTATCGACATATTTATAAATCAGTATTTCTTGATCAGAGATACTTATATACCATATTTTTATATGGTATCAAATTATTATTTAGGGTTATTATTCATATCGCATATGAGCGATTGCATATATTTTTATACTCTTCTCTATTTCACTCATAAATTGTGTATAATTAACCAATAATTTTATTTTGCTGCCATCTGCGATTTAAAAACTGGTTTCTAATTTTTTTATCTTTTCTTATAAATTATCTACATTTAAATGCTCAATCTACCATGTATTATAATATTTTTTTCAATTTATAAACAAAACTCTTGTTGTATGTAAAATATAATATATAATCATATAAAAGCCCATCGATGTTCTTATGATATAATTTTATAATTATCCTAACTTGTAAAGTGTTAATTTCATTTACAAAAATGTAATTGATATCGAACGAAAACATTTAACATTCTGTAAAAATTCCACATTTAAAAATATAAAATTTCGATAACGCCATCTTTCGAAGGTTTTTCCAAACTTAAATGAATCATTAGGTATTAGTTTTAAAACAGGTACCTACTTCTAATGCACCATTCAATAAGTAGTCTTGACAACAGAGCGGAGAGGTAGAGAACATAGTTTTAGCATGGTTTCAAACAAGCCGAGCTTGAAGTTTCATCTAATCTGTCACAGGTGTCGCTTTCGTGACATCAATAAAATAAATAAATGACTTAATAAAAATAACATTCTATCATTTTTTATAGAATAGATAACACCAGTCAAAAGAAGTGGTAAGGGATATCATAGATATATAAAATTCTCGTTGATAAATTTCAATTTTAATTTCAGCAAACATTTTCTGTTTGTCTTTGGGAATACTTATTTATAGGAAGTTAAGTAGAAAACACTTTTAATATTATCACCTTAATTTTTTATGTGCAAAATTTATGAGTTATTTGTAAAATTTATGAGTAGAGAAAAAATAATAGAAACAAAAATCTAATATTTTTTCCTCGTCAGAGTTCAGTTTCGAGTATCGAAGTAAATTGGAGAACAATAATCGTCAATTCGATCGATCAATAGCGACAAAGAAAAGCTGGATTGACGATGTTTCCTTATTTATATGTGTAGTGTTAATTTATTATTTTTCGTTTTTTCTTATATATTTGTAATTTTAATTATTTCAATCATTATCGATTTTATTTACACTCTCTAAGGTATGTGTGGGATTGTCCCAACCTCCCCACATTCCGGAATAAATAAATTATTTTCTCTATTTTTCATACTCCTTCATCCTGTTATTATACTGTCGCTACCAGTTACATTTTGAGTGAAAAAAATACAATGTCTTTTCCATTCGCGAAACAGGTATTGAATGTTATTACTGTTTTTTTTTGTTAATTATATAGTTTGATTGTTGTTATGTTGGTGTGCTTAATAATAATAATAATGCTTGTTAATTTCAGCTTTACAGCGCAGTGTGTGAAATACTCTGTCTGCCATTTATTTATTATTAATTAAATTTATTTTAGTAATTTGTGGTTACAAATTACTGATTAATTGTTGCATGCTTATATGCTATATTTTCTTTTGCTTGATGTGGCTCCTACACAACATCTTGAAGCTTCCAATTGGTGCAAACTTTAAGTTATCCGGCAGCGCATTCTAGTACTTCATCCCTTTATATAGCATACTATTCTGAGTATTCGCCTTGTCCTTTTTTTGTAGCCTGATTTCATTGCATAAAAAGCATAAATCTAAATAAATTACATGATATTAAATTGAAAAAGAAAGTAAAACATATGTAGCACTTGTACTACGGTGGCTTGGGGGAAATTCTCCGTTTATCATATAGGGGCGCCACCTGCCACTGGGCGACGGCCTGGACAAGATTTTTTCTGATCTCCGGTAGCGTTAACCCGTCTCGGCTACTCTGTGGCGCATCAAGATAGAAGTAATTAAATTTGTCCACATCTCAAATAAACATTTTTAATGTACTTTAATATAAATACCTATATTATCGACTGTAATTCTACGAATAAAAATATACAAAGCGCGAGACGAACCGAACCAATCCTTTCCCATAATTCGTGGTTGAGTTTGAGCTTCGCTTCGCAAATATATGAGCAGCATTATAATATGTTTTTGAATAGTAAATTTTTATTTTTTATTTATTTAACATACGCTGCTTCCTTCATCCACAATCATACATACTAAATCAATCAAATTTAATCCAAACAGCAGAAAAAATTTACATATTTAACATTAATTAACGCCCAAAGTTTTATTAATAAACATTGAAAAATTCTTGTGATTTTGTACAGTTCTAATCAAATATATTTAGCAAAACTACTTAACATTTGACAAAATAATATGACGTCATTAAATACTATGTAGGTCCGGCAACCACGAGAATATGGTTATCGGGTTGTTAGAGGTTACCTTTTCTAATAATAGACGTGCAAATTTGAACGAAATACGGTTTCAGCAAACATTCTCGGGAAATACATAAAATATAAGTCAATATGACACCAACGCGCGCGATGGCGAAACCTGAATACGAAAAGATATTCATTTTTTTGCCAGAAAACTCGTAGGTTTTATATGTACACATATTTAAACAAGTGTTTTCAAAGTTTCAAAAACTTGTGATCCAGCATTCGATATGTTTTAAAATCAATAATATCTAATATTTTTGAACACGGTGTAAAATAATAAAAATTAATGATAATTGTAAGTTTATTTACATAAATGCTGACTCTTTGCAAGTAATAGTCAGCATGTTGGAATCACATTTCAGATAGCAGGTGTTTTTCTTATTTGTTTTGACGTCACTACCTCCCTAACTCAAAGAATATCTTTTTCAAATATTTCATCATATAGACGAATTCAAAGTTATTTTTGCTTAGCGGTCCGTGATCATCATGAGTCTTTTCTGAGTTCCGTTTAAAGTGAAATTTATTCAAAATAAATGCTTTGTTCCAATTCTCTTAATAGTTGATAATCTTTAAAATAAATAACATTAGGGATGTTTGGATCTAATGACCATTTTTAATATAAAAATCGATTGCGAATCTAATACGTCTCCGTACAAATAAACATATTACGATAAACGTTACAAACTTAGAATTTACGTTTGTTGTTCTAAATCAGAGGCTGCCAACCTTTTCTGGGCCACCAAATTTCCAACACCTATTTTTATTTTTATCTATATAACCTTCTAATAAAAATCACAACGTGGAAAAAGACCATCCAGTGGGATAGAAAAAACTTTATTAAAAAATAAATGATTGATTGGTTGAGGCTGGTGGAGTTTTAATAAATTGTTAATGTCGGGTTCCAATATTGTCTATATCAGTCGAAAATCACCACACTCAGTGATGTAGTCCGTTCAATTCTTAGAAAGTAAATATGCTACTGCACTAGACCCACGCTCTGCCAAATACTATGAAGGAAATGCATGAAAACAGTGCTTCAAAGTTTTTTTATTATAAATTTCTTAAATACTGAATCTTACGCCACGGCCGCCCCCCTTGACTACCTTAACGCCCTCCATTTGCCTTCGCTATCGCCCCCATGGAGTGTGGTACCGCTTCCGTTGGGAACCTATGTTCATAACAGTTTTTTATTTAACATACTTTATCAAATTAACAATATTGTTCACATAATTTAACCATACTACAAGTTATTGAGAAACGCCTCAAAGGTTCCTTAAAAATACTTCGTTTGTTTTTTTCGCAAACCCAAAACGGAATCTGTGATAATGGAAGTTGATTAAAAAATAATACACGAACTGTGAAAAATTTTCCTACTGTTCACCTCGAAATTTGCTGTAAATATTTTAAATCATGTTTGCAGGACCGATAAGCATATTTTTGCCGGGAAATAAGGTACACCTCAATTTGCTTATTCTCTAAACATGTCTAATTTGACGGTCATGGCTGCAATCACAACTCCGTGTATGTGTTCTTTATTCGCATTTAAATTTAATATTATAACTAAACTCGTGGACTCTCTCTATAACTCAATCTTCAACCTACTGCCTAGTAACATAACTAAACACTACGCTTTCAAAACACAAATAATAAAATAAATTATAAAATCCATAATGCATTTCAATCATATTACTGATTACTCAAAACCTTGGTCATTGATCGCTACTCTCACACTGGTCTCAAATTAAGCCCGTCGCCCCAAGAGTTGGTAAGCAATCGACATAAACCGAATATTGCAAGACACTGTGCAGAAAAATATCACATTGAACTATTTATAAATATTTCCTCAATCTAATATCTGAATCCGCCATAACAAAGGGATATATCTATCATAACACCATAACTACAAAAAGTACCTACGAGTACATAAAAAATGTTCACAAATATGCAATCATTAATTTGACTGAAAACAAAGAATCCTTAAATTATTCACGCACTCAAAAAAGATTAACTGTTCAGACTATTTTACAGATATTAAAAATGAGCCTGCTCAAAGCAACTACTTTCATGGACAAAAGTCATCCGAAATCCAACTATCCTCTGCATTTGATTGCGGACTTTCTCAATGGAAGAACAAATCAAACCGTAGTTGACGGCTCTTCTTCCTCTACGCACCAAATCAATGCGGGGTGCCACAAGGATCTCTACTGTCACCAACGCTGTTTTTGTTCGCATCAACGATCTTGTTGAATGTGCACCAATGTATTGCTACGCTGAGGACAGAACCGTTTACGAGTGTTATCTTTTGGATTAGCTCCACTCATGATGTCCGAACAGCTCGGAATGTTTTGAGTCCAATGGCCGACTACCATCTCGAGAAGGTTGGTGCCTGGGGTAAGCCCAACCTGGTCACTTTCAACGTCTGGACAACTGGACGTTTTTTATGGGGCTAGCAGATTCTTCAATAGTAAATAGCAGCAAACCCTGTACAAATCTTAAGTACGCCCTACAATTGAATTTGGTATTTTTACGGGTATTTTAATAGAGCCTGATCTAAGGAAATCGCGGAACGCGTAACACCCGTTCACAGTTATGTAAGACTGCTCGTATGTGAAAAAACAGCCTGTGTACAGCACCTTTTCTTTAACAGAAAGACAAACATTCTCGGGTTACGCATAACCTGACAATATTTGAATATCTCCTACTACTTTTGCTTGTGTTGATCACAACAGGAGGACTTCTAAGGACAATAAAGATAACTCCATCAGGAGGACTAAGCCAAGAAAGAAATTGAACACGCCTCGACGCCTGAGTGGGACCCAAATGCGATGCCAACTCAGCCACTGACCAATCAATCTTAACCCAGCCCACAACACTGCTCCCATGCCTTTACACTGTACAGACAGGAGCGTTCTTAGGAGTCACATAAAATAAAATAATAATTAATTCGCTGATAAGATTCTCCAAACTCTACCAAAAACCGTTTTGTTGATCTCCCAAGAAAAAGCATAAAAACTAAAAATAGCACTCTTGAATAAATAATATCATTTGCATACCAGAAAGATCTCGAAGTTATTTTATTATTAAAGATTAGCTTCAAGCTGTTTCACATACAAAATAACAGATTTTAATGTAAACACGACTCGATCATTATTGCCAACTAAATTTACAAATCATTTTTTATAGTTTTCACGAGAAAAAATATTGTTGATAAATTAATTTATTTTATATTTATTTATTGCCTAATAATTTGCATTTAAGGAATAGTTGAAGGTAAGATCCAATAAATCTTACAAGATAATAAAGTTATTTTTTCAGAATATTTTCCACACTAAAGCAGTGAAAGATTGAATAGAGTAGGACGTGAGGTATTGAAAAAATTAATTTAAGCCATGTTACAATCGGCGGAAAATGTTGGTGATGTGTTGTTAGTAATTTCCTCCTTCATTTTATCCGGGCTTTAACAAGACCCGCATTTAAAAAATCCTTTTCTACAGCTCCTACCTTAACCCGTCTCACCCGTTTTACAGTGACAGGGGCGGTTTTGTGAGCTGTCACATAAAAAAATTAAAAAGCATCGTTAAGAAAAAAAATTTAGGAATTATTTCAAAGTAGTTAATCCCTTTAGCAGAAAACATTGAATACTAATATAAATGTATTGTATTTAGATTTAATTTTATATAATTGTTGTTTTTAATAATAATAAATCATTAATAACCGCTCAATGGGTTTGTCTAAATGTATCTATTTGTCTATTTTTGTTTGTCCATTCTTATATTTATTCATTTTCATTACATATTTATCCTAAAAAACCCATTGGTTACGAAACATGTCGATTATTTTGAATAAATAGTGGTGTGTACAAAATGTTTATTTTCCTAGTAAAATAATAATAATAATTACATATTCAAATATAGTAGGAAAAATATGACGGGCTTGAAAGTTTTCACAATAGTTCAGTGGATAGAGCAGGGCCCGGTAAGTAAAATCCCTATTTGTCCAGTAAATATTGATCTATTTGTCCAGTAAATATATTGCAACCACATATTAGATAAAACATATACATTTTTTATGAGTTTTGTTAGAAGTTTAGAAGAGTTTTTGGAAGTAAGGGATACCGACTATAGGATTCAATTGAGGTTCTATTCATCAGGTTGAACATTCTTGCCACAATTTTTTAAAGAGCACCGCGAGTATTGAGCTTTTCATTTGTTTGGAGTAAATTCAAATAAACACCTTTCTAACTTAATATCAAGCACATATTAATTATTGTTGACTGGAGGGTCCACATGAGGTGGATCTACATGTGGAGAATCAACATGATGTGGATGTGGAGGGTCTGGAACATGTACATTAGGAGTGTAGGGGTCTGATGAGTAGCCACAGGAATATCCACGTCCTCCAAATCCCCCTGAGATGTACTCACCACCTCCATATCCACCTCCGTATCTACCGTACGCCCTACGATAACCACCACTATATCCACCATAACCACCATAACCACCATAACCACCGTATCCACCATATCCACCGTATCTTCGGTAGTAATAAGGCTTCGAAACGTAGTAGGTTCTGCCGCCATATCTTCCACCGTAACCGCTGTATCTTCTTCTGTAACCCCCTCCTTTGAACAGGGCCAGTTTGAACAAAGTTCTTTTCTCCCTGACCAGAGGAGACAGGTCATCGTGTGATTCCCCCAACTGCCCTTGGACATCCTCAGATGTAGGATCGAGGGACTCCTGAGGTTCCAGAGCGAAGCATAGCGCCGACACCACCAAGAAGATAAATATAATCTTAGAATTCATTCCTGCAAAAATATAAATAATCTTTAGAAAACCCGATGGAATAATCTACCTACTTAAAACCATAATAATACGCTGAACCGATGATTGCTTTTGTAAAATAATCATTTTCGTCAGTTGAATTTTAAATACGATTTTACTTAATATGTAAAACAAATATTCGAGTGATTATATTAGTTGTTTTGGATGTTTTCATAGTTGCATATTTTACTTCAATCACGTGTTTTCAAATGAAATATTCAAGATTTATATTTTTAATCATTATCCTTGCATGATATGTACTTAATGATTTAATTCTTTTCACTAGTTTTCCTTATTTCTGCTACTATAGTAATATCACTTTAGTTATTTTTACTAATATAATATTTGTGGGAAGGTACACATATTTTTAATTTAAAAAATTTGATCAAATAAGCAGGTACATTTAAAGTATAATGAAACATTTTCTGCCATACAAATTTCAATGCTAGTTCATTTATTAACACATTTCTTCTTTTTTGTACTGTTATTTTTATTTCTTTCCTACTAATTAAATTCTCTGTGATTTACACTGTTAGTTATTAGTTTATAAGTACTCTATTGTTATGTTGAAATAAGGCCATGGTATCCAAATAAATAAATATCGATTTCGTTATTTGGGTCGCTGACTAATCATCAAAATACAAATGGAATTATTTTATTAATTATGTCTTCAATAATAGGAATATTATTTGCATGATTGTGTGTATTCATATTTGGTTTTATTTTGGCTATATAATACTTATGTACAAACTGATTAAATGTAAACTGTCGATTTCCAGAAAATTAATAAATAAATAAATATACCATGAACAAAAATATAATTTCTTAAAATTTTTCAAATTCACTTTTTGGCACCATTTTATTAATAAAATAATTAAAACACTTTGTTTTGACCACGATAATCTTTATTTTTTATCATTACTTGTCCTGATGAAGAGAACATCGTTCTCGAAACATGTTGACTTTATATAAAAAATAAAGATTATCGTGGTCAAAACAAAGTGTTTTAATTATTTTATTAAAAATATAATTATATTATATCCTCCCAGCCTTAAAAAAAAGAAATTTTTACTACCGTCACTCATCAAAACAGTATCCTACTTATATGCAACGGTGTTAGTTCATTATAAGGATCCTTTAATTTTGTTAATTCAAAACCCTTGAAAGAAAAGAAATTCAAAAGTTTACAAGATATGGCGTTCGCATGATATTTTATTGTACTAATAGTTTTTACGGGTACCTACAGCAAATATAAAATTTGTATTCTTATCAAAATTCCAAATCCCAGGTTTCAAAATCCAACCAATTCATTGAGCACCATTTATATAACCCGGAGTCATAAAATTAAAGTGTGGAAATGTTTCTGAACTTAGATGTGCCATGATTGCCTAATTTATGTTCGAAGAAATATTAACACAAAACTGCAGTAATAAATTCATTATTATGATTATTCAAAAACTAAGTCAACCCAGTTGTTGATGTAAATCTTTTAACAAATGTTGGGGAATAAATATGGAACATGAATGAGCCTGGCTGAGGGATGTAGCAAAATATGGAGCGATTGAGGTGTGAACTCACTTTATACTCGTATCGTCCTACGCCAAATAACAAAACTAACAACCAAAGATCAATATCCCATTTATACGTCTAAATCATTCTAAGTCTTTTTCTCCTTTTATATCCCCCACTCTCTTAAGAGGAAGCTACAATCCAAAAATGTGTATATTCTTGATATACCTTATATTGTAGGTAATAGGCATTTAAATCGCTTGAAAAACGGAGTCTAGAAACGATAACAATCAGAAACTGGTTTTTATTTATTTCGAAAATAATTTTATAGGAAAATAAAAAATTTTAATCAAGTGAAACTGTCACAGATAATTTTAGCTATAATACTGTATTTTTTTAAGTTGTTTTCTTTACGCGTTCATACATTTCTAATAAAAAAATATTTTACCTGCGGTTGAATTTGCTCTATCAAATCTCTAAAATAAATTGTGAATTTTAATGGGAAATCACAAGTCAAAAATGTGTATATTCTTGGTGTACCTTATATTGCTGGTAATAGGCATTAAAATCGCTTGACAAACAGAGTCTAGAAACGTTCGATTTCAAGCACAAAAGTGGTTTTTATTTATTTTGTAAATAATTTTATAAGAAAGCCAAAAATTTAATCAAGTGAAACTGTCACAGAGAATCTTAGCTATAATACTGTATTTTTTTTTTAAATTTGTTTACTTTACGCGTTTAAACATTTTTAATATTTATATTTTTTATTGAGTAATTTATTTTTTTAGCGTATTCTACTCAAGAGAAAAGATGGGAAAACCTTCAATTTATCTAAAACATATTTTGTGGTACTCATAATGTACACCAATTCGTTATAAAGATTAATCAAAATAGTGATTTAACATTAAGCTTCGCCTTAATAACAAACGGGGCAACAAATTCCAAAAAAATAAACTGGGTGCCCCACCGGAAAACATTAAATATACATTTTTAAATATTTGATTCGATTGCAGAAAATGTTTTCTCTTCATACTATTTTTTCGTTATTGGAGCTCGATGTTCGAGTTTCTAGAATGTGAAAAATCATTTTCAAAATTTTTCTGTCTATCAACATATTCTGAAACGTGGGTTTTATAGGATTTTCTTTAGGGAGGATTGTGAACATATTCAAAACTTGGGATGATACAGGTCACCCTGTATAACCAATCAACATTTTTATATATTTATGAATAAATCTGGTTTTTTGTTTTGAAGGTACGGTCTAACATTAAGATTGATTCTCGAGTCCTTGCCTCGAGCAGGAGCAGAATTAATATGATTCACATTTCAAGGCCTCGAGAGGTGTTTTGAAAACAATCCCATCAATATTAGCAAGTATTTTGTGCGGTTTCAAATGTTTTGACAAACATGTTTAAACTTGAATTTTTATAATCTTTTTTTTTGCTAAGCAATGTTTTAATACTGGTAAAGATGGCATCATGTGAGTTTTTATTCATGTTATAATTGGTGAAATATTTATATTTCAGCTTCAAATATACTCATACTTCATAAAATTTAATGACTTTGGTTCCTAAATTGATACAGGTCATCTTCATTAATTTTTTGTTGAAAAAATTGCCCAATTAAAACAATCAGGATAAATCAAAGAGCTAGAAAGGTATCGACAGAAATTAAAAATATTTTGAAATGGTTTGACGAATACATTAACGGTAGGCAGCACAACTTAGTGATTGTTGGGAGATTTCAGAGAGCACCATTATTGAACAGACGTTATTCCTAAACTTTATAAACGATGTAGTACAGAGTGGAAGATACTCTCAGTATCACCCTTGCGTATGACCACCATTCAGAATTGAAAAATTGCTTGAAATGGCTTTGGCCATGTGACCAGATCTGAATAGCCAGGTATCTTCCCCTTCCCCATCTCTTTTCCCTCCCCATTACCTTCAGCCTCACAACATACCCCAATGCCGTGCTATAGTCTCACTGAGACTATAAATTTTATAATAAATACCTACCTGATGATTATCAGTGATCACACTGACAAATTAACTCATCAAAGATCGCACCATTTTTCTGAAAGAATTATAATCATTACAGGGATGGACAAACTTAAATATTTTTACGTAATTTATCTTTCTACCTCCATATCTTATCATTGACTAAGTCAATTAAAACATGGGTGTTACATTTGTATCATCATTAAAATATCATAAACTTTTACTACATTACATCTCAAAAAACCATAACTTGTTTTACTATTATTTTAAAGATCTCAAAATCCAACATACTTTAACGACAGAAATTAATTCTATTTGTATTTCATTTCATTTGTACATCCACTGGAACACGCATTCGCTATATTTCATCCTTATTATGACATTCATGAATACAGAATCAAACCCATTCGATGAAAATTAACCAGATTAATGGCATGATCGTGAAAGTATATTTATTTAAATATATACGGCACATTGTGCCATTAACATAAAAAATAATGTTTATAAGGGTTTAAATATGGAATAACTAATATAGTACAAGTACAAAAAGAAAGAACTTTATTTTTCTTAATAAATATATTTAAAATACTATAAAATAAAAAAAAGCAAAAATCCGTCATATTAAATACATGTAGGATACGAAAGATTTTTTTTTATATAAATGTTAAGGGATCAGTAGGATTTATAGGCCCTGTTAGGAGTTCTTCCGAGCCGAACCCTCTGATGAAAATATCTGTCGGTGAATCATTTTCCCATTTGATTTCTGTTGAGTTGACGTGTTGTTTTTGTATTGTTTTGTATTTATTATGCTTATATATTGCACTTGCATAATGTGGATTGACTTGATGATCATTTGTGGAAAAGTGTATGGAAGGGTTTAGTTTTTCCTGTGGGGAAGATTTAACCCGGACATAAACTCGGAAAAGAAAATAATAATCCCGAATATAATGATTGACTGATGATGCCAAACTGTACAAACCCGTAAATATCCTAAATTACAGGATGTCTTAAATAGCGAAGCTACGTATTGTAAGAAAAAACAGTTATTTTTAAAGATCAGAAAATAATAATTGTAAAATTAATTATCTGTAAAATGAGAACAATATAAATGTCACAATAATGAAAACATAAAATAATAACAAGAAATACAAAAGACTTCACAAACCTTGTCATGTCACACAACTATAGTTTAGAGCCATTTATAGTCTGCTTCGACTGTGTGGTCTCTATTTATGCATTACATATTACCGATTCACAAAATAATATTAAATTTTATTTATTTATTTATTGTTTTATCATTGTACATAAATCATACCTTTTTCTAAAGCTACGGGTGATGCAAACACTACATATATGAACACAAAATATTACAAAAAGAAGGAAAAAAATATGTTATATGAGTGTCCAGATGGGTACTTTGTCAGTGTATTGTAACAATATTTTAATCATAAATTAATCGTTAATTAATATTCAATCTATAAAAGCAACTTTTACCCTGTGTGATACTCTTTTTTAGCAAATGGAACTAATATAAAAGCTTGTTTTTAAAAAGTCAATCCTCTTTCAACACAAACATCTCCACGGTTTTTTTTTTAATTTAACCGTTTGATTGGAAGACTTCATATGATATGGAAAAATACTAAACATAATTGGAGGTTGATATAAATATATTCTTAGACCAAAACATGTTGTAGTATGTACCGCCACAAAGTTCAATGTGGAGCCAAATCTGATGGCACGGATTTGTTGTGTTCTTTCTACAAATTTTCTTTTCTTTCTTTCTATAAAAGATGTTTTAGTGTGTACCACCACAAAGTTCAATGTAAAACCATATCTGGTGGTACGGATTTGTTGTTTTCTTTCAACAAATTTGATGTTAAAAATCTACAAATTATTTGAGTGATATGCAGCTGTTTTATACACAACATTACACTTAAGAAGGTTGAATCGAAAAAGTTTTTTTAACTTCAATTTTATGGCCAGACTTGTGCAGGTGAAATTGGTACAGCCCGCTCCGGGCGCCGACTTGCCAAGGCGCTAACATAGCACACTTTTTCGCACAGGTGCCGTTTGGCTTAGGCCGGCCCTGAATACCGGACAAGACTCTCAAATGTTCCCTGCTAGACGAAGCCATTCAGACTGTGGCATCCCCAATTGAGGTATATTGTGAGGCTGAAGGGTTTGGGGAGAGAAGGAGTTGAGAAAGAGAAAGGTGGGGAAGCACCTGGCTTTCCAGAACTGGTCATCAAACGCTACTACAACCATTTCAAACGACGCGACGTTGCAATACTGAATTGTGGACTGAGAGAATCTTCTGCTCTGGAACGAGCCTCAGTTATTATATTTATTATTTTTAATGAATTTGTTGTAAAATAACTCAAATTAATAAAATAAATTTTACTTTTAGTTACATAGTTTTCGGCAGCCGGGATTTTAACCCGTGAACTCTCTATTGCTAGCCGAGATTCTTACCCCATAAATCAACGTATGTTAAAAACGTTACATCGTCCTTACTGGTTACAAATATTCTAACTTATTGAAGAAACAACTCTGTCCTGATTAGATAATGGAAAAATAATCTCGAGACAACTTTACCCTCCCAATTTTCTCCCGGACGGAAAAAAATGAGTACTGTTCATTCATTAAGAGTCTTTTCAAATTTAAGCCATTAAAGAATAAATTGATAGGTTTTCTGGTGAAATTTTAGAAAAATACGAACGTATTATCACGATGTCGGAACACGTGTTCATAAAAATGCATTTTTTTGCTTTGCATCACTTGCATTTTTCTTAATAATCTAGGAAAACGCAGGGACGTGGTATATGAAATATATAATATAAATATATAACCAGACGAAATTAAAAATGAAAAAAGTATAGGTACATTTAAAAAAAAATTGTTCAGTTTTATGCTCAATCAACAAAACAATGAAAGTGAATAATATCAGTGTGTAATATATTTATGTGTAATATATATGTTATTTCTAGTTAAATAAGTGAAAAATGTCATTTTCTTTTATCTAGAATAAAAAAAATAAAAAATAAAAAAAAATATAGTATACTTTAAGTAGATATTTAGGGAATTTACTAAAATTTTATCAGGAAACGATCAGCAATCCCGTGTTTAATAATTTTAAGAGATTTCTAATAAATTAGCAATACTCATCTTTTTCTGTGCAATTTTATTGCACTGGATAAATTTTATGATAAACCAATCTTTAAATACTCAATAAATAAAACAATGATACAGTATGGCACATATTTATTTATTATTACACTATGACATGGTTCCCATCAGTGAGAAAAATCCCCTCACCGTTGCATCCGAGACGCAGACTGTAGGATCACAGTCACGGCCACGGTCACAACTGAACACTTGGGTCGAAATTTTATAGAAATATTCGTCGTTCTATTAAATACTATTATTTCATATCGTGCACAACGCGATACGGAAAAGTCGTTTACTCTACAAAATACCACTCGTAACAACACCGATAACCGCGTTATTTCACTTCTCTTCCAATGCGATTAGATTACCAGCTGAAAGTAAAGAAAACTGTATTATTAAAGAGTTTAAATGCATTAAAAACTATCATGTTTTACAGTATCACTAAAACTTGTAGCTCAAATCAATAATAAAGATTTTCTAGCATTTTGATCTTTTGGGATCATTTATTTTATACACAGTATTGAGTATCTTATTCTTTCCAGCCAACGTATTATATAGTTTACTGTTCTTTCCAAAAACGATACCCAAAAATATATAAATAAAACGGCAAATATCAAAGGATTTGAGTGGCAAAAATCGTTCGGGTTTGTCTTGTAAATCTCGTCGTATAAGTTTTATCGGTGATCGTATTTGCTTACCTTTCTCCCCAGCCATTGCCGTATCCACCGCCGTATCCACCGCCATATCCGCCGCCGTATCCGCCGCCGTATCCACCGCCATATCCACCGCCGTATCCGCCACCATAACCGCTGCTGTAACCTCCTCCGTATCCGCCCCCATGGCCGCCCCCGTATCCTCCGTAGTGGTGTTCATGGATGACGTAAGAAGGTCCACTATCGTAACCTCCATAACCTCCTCCGTAGCCGCCTCCGTAGCCGCCTCCGTAGCCGCCTCCGTATCCGTAGCCTCCTCCGTAGGAGCGTCCGTAGCCATAGGCGAGTCCTCCGAGAATAAGTCCTTTCTTAGCGCTAAAACCAGAAAAACATTAACGTTCATAAAATCCATTAAAATGTATGAAAGAAAACTCATGCCGCTAGGAGGCGCTAGTGTAGCATGCCGCCATCAGAATGTATGGAAATTGGTGTTGTCATAAAATTTTACAAATCTCTATAATAGTGTGAATATTATGCCAAGATATGAAACAGCAATTTGTTAGTTAAACACTAGCGCCTCATCTGGCCTTGATTTGTTACAGCCTTGTCAGATATTAGTACAAGAGCGAAGTAAACTGTGTAGGGGTTGGTGGTGTGAAAGGAGTGTAATGGGTCGACGCAACCACTTCACAAATATGAATACCTTTAAAAAAATACTGTATTTATTCTTGAAACAGGTTCTGCATTTATTTATTGTGCTGTATTTATTTTTGCTACAGAGAAATCCCGGTAAGTTATAAAACTCAATTTAGGACGGGAGGAATTTACAATACGAGTGGGAGGTAATGCAATTTTATACATGTACAATACATCAAGAGATAACAAAAAAGAGAAGCAAAAGCTAAAAAAAAAAAAAATTATTAACCCTAAGCAATTTAAAAATGTGCAATACAGAATTTATTACTAAAACAATTTTCTGGGAAAAAAATATTATATTATTTTGGTTTTTCTGTTTCATTTTTTTAACTTTATTTTTCTTATTTTATTTTTACCTACTTATAATAACGTGAGTTATTACAAAAAATATATATAAAAGATATCTTGTATTTTTTTATTAAAATTAGGTGCTTTGACGATTTATCGCTTTATTACAAATCACAATGACATAAAAAATATTCCCGGTCATAAAACGAAGTTCAGACAAAGAAATTACTTTTATTTTGCGACAAAACCCACAACATCTTTCCTTCAGATATAAAGCGAATAGATAATTTGAATGATCACAAATCAAAAATAAAAATCTGGCTGAAAGAGATTAATGAAATCTGAAAAAAAACATTAAAAACGAAAAAGAAAACAGAATTGAATAACTTTAGTCCATCTCAGCACAGGTCACCCTAGTGAAAAGGACTAAGAAATACAATTTACTACACAAATATTCACTATTCGTATTTTGTATGTACAATGATTAAATAGTTGCTATAGTAAAAAAAATTAAAAGTTCCAATTTGAAAATTAAATGCAAAGCAGAATCTGATTTCTAGAGTTTACTGAACGAGATACACAAACGAACGAAATAAGTGTTTTTAATGATTGATTGATTTGAAAAAGTGAAGTATCTTACCCAAGTAGAAGTCCTCCCTTGACCAGAGCCAGCTTGGCGAGCTTCAGCTTCAGAAGGGTCCTCTTCTCCCTCACTTGAGGGGAGAGACTGTCTTCGGATTCTACGGAGGGGACCTGGACACATATAAGTTTACACGAATAAGCTTAGCCATTTCCTCAGCAGACGAATTTCGAAATATCGATAAAAAGTTTGCTATCAAACTTAAGACTCCGGATGAGTTGTGACATCATAAGAACTGCATAGTGCGTAGTCAGACACTGGAGAGATAGATTTACAGCTATGATACGCTAAACTTACTAACGTCACTTAGTGAGTAAAAAAAAATCTAACACTAATATACAAATTTGCTTTGTTAACACATTTTGAAAATAAACTAAAAAATGGTTTTCCTTATCGAGGACTTAATGTGAAACAACGTTATCTACAATAGACATACCAATAATTCGAGGGCTTAAAGTCAAATAATTTTATCGACAAATTTTTTGACGGCCAACTCTTTCTAAACTTTAACGTGGCACTCGTTTAGTAAATCATAAGTTTTCATTTGGAATAATGTACTCGCTAACTGACGGCCTCGTGGTCGAGGGGTAAGGCTCTCGACTAACAAGCCAGTGATCGCGGGTTCAAATCTCGGAGTGCGCAAAGAAATTTCTCAATTTACTCATATAAAATTATATAAAGTATATTTGCAGCACGTTGCAGAGTGGAAGATATTCTCAGTATCGCTCTGGTGTAAGTCCACCATTCTGAATTGAAACGTTGCTTGAATGCCAGGTAATTCCCCACCTTCCTCTCTCACATCTCCTTCCCCTCCCCGTTAACTTCAGCCTCACAACATACCCCCAATTGGGAATGCCATAGTCTCACTTGCTCCAGACGCTTTGGAGCAGTTGCGACTCTAGTGCGGTTTCAGTTAAATACCAATTAATATTACTGAAATGTTTTTTTTAGATAACTTTGTTTGAGTTAAAGCCCTTGCATTATCGGTGTGTTTTTAAATATCAAACGTTGCTTGATTTTAAGCCCTAGAAATATTTATAATTTGTTTCTTTTGGATTATGAGACTGCGTTCAAAATGTTGAAATTCGTGGCTTGTTTCAAAGGTGATGACAATGACCCAGATGAATAGATAAGTTCAAGCTAAGGAGTAAACCTAATACAATGTATTAATACCTACTTAGATAAACATCTGTAGCTTTTTTTAAAGACAGCATTGTCACATTCTCGAATCTGCGACAGTAATAATAGACATCACGATTTGAATAATTCATAGCAAATTTGGTGATAATAAAACTACTCGGTTTTTCCATATCCTTCAACATCACCGTCACAGTTCACGTGCTGAATAATAACTTCAGTGATTCACTGTCATATTAATATCTGGACTTCGTGCAAGATTGCGGTGATTCGTAAATAAAAATATTTTGTATGGTTAAATTTACTGGACCGTTACGACTATCACATACGTTTTAGTGGAACCGAAAGTGCAGATCTTTTTTTAAAACAGTCTATGTTTGTTAGGGATACGGAAGATAGGATAGGGATAGGAGATTCTCTTGATATATTCTATACCTGTTAATTAATTGACATTAATTTGTGATCGTACGCCTTATTTCGGTTCGGTATATGTGAAGGTTAAGAATGTCAAATTTTTCTTATTAAATTTTGTGTTACACTGGGGAGTTGGAGAATTTTAATAATAATGAGATAGAGAAAATCTGGTACAACCAAAACACAAGCAAGTGGGAAAAGGGGATATCTGAATAAAATCTGTTTTAACACTGACAAAACAGAACATGATAAAAATGTTAGGTTTGGTTCGTTAGATAAGGTTTGTTATTTTTTATTAAATGCTTTTTTGTCAGTATTATATTTGATGTTAGGATGTAACTTACGGCTGGTTCAGTTTTCTCCAGTCCAGTTACGGCTGCGGGCTCCAGTGCAGTTACGGCTGCGGGCTCCAGTGCAGTTACGGCTGCGGGCTCCAGTGCAGTTACGGCTGCGGGCTCCAGTGCAGTTACGGCTGCGGGCTCCAGTCCAGTTACGGCTACGGGCTCCAGTCCAGTGGGGAGCTCTGCGGCCAGGCCAAGGGCCACCACCGTGAAGCAGACCAAGAATATCTTGGCTACCATTGTTCTCTACAACACACACAACATTTATAAACACTTGCAAAACCATCAACTTCAACAATTCTAGCCCAGTCAGCGAGATAATACCTATAATATGTGGTTATCATTTTAAATACAGAGTTCCACAAACAATTTGTTACTGACTTAACTGTAATATGTTTTAACCAGGGGGAATTTATATGATTTTGGATGGCATTTGCAATCCGAAAATCAGCACAAAAAAAATTCGATTGAAGCTGTATTTTTTTCCCGAAGCTAATGCGACGATTTTGTTATTATTATTGTAAAAAAATTGCGTGATATAAAATAAAGTTTTTGAATATTTTACCAAATTAGTTCCAAAACACTTCACTATGCGTTTACGATTAACAACTGTGTGAAAACTTTTGAATCTAAACAACAAGAAACATAATTCTAATCTCTTTCATAAAAATGATGAAATTCAGCTCTTCACATTGTCTTTCTAAAACTTTGCACATTCATTTGTCGTCAGCTAAAATTAACAGGGCAAAATTATTTGAAAAACATTTTGTACCACTATGCAGTTTTATGCAGGGTCAAAACATCATCACCGAATAAGGTCTATTTTCAGTGAAAATTAATTTGTACACTATGTGCATCACATTGTATATTGTAATTTTTAACCAAAGAAATTCAATTTGAAGAAATATAATTGTTTAACAAAATGTTCAATAATTATATCGATATACAAATCAATTTTCCAAAAAAATGTGCGCAATTTAAATAAAATGCACGATTTAAAAATTGAATAATTAATTATGAATATATTTTCAAGTAAATTAATAATGATGACAAAAAGTAAAATTGAGAAGTCGCGATTTGCCTTTGAAAACCTGCTTCGGGTAGCGGTCATTTAAGACATAATCAAAATCATTGTAATTTTTTTTCACCCATTGTACTGTCCCCGAATTAAATAATACACACTGCGAAATATAGACATTTTATCTATTATCCACACAACTTAAATTACAACATATATTTTTAAAATGTGTTATACTAAGAAAGGGTTGTTTCACAAAATTTTAACATTCACAAATATTTATTACAAGTTAATTTTCAAGTAACGTAAAGGTCCTTTTCAAGTTCTGTTATGATATCATTATAGGCCAGCTGTTTCACAAATTTAAGTAATAACAGAACTTGAAAATTACCTTTGAAATTTGATGAATTGTTAAAATTCTGAGAAACAGACCCGCGTCCTATGTGAATTTCTTGAAGAACCATAAAGTATTGGCTGCATTCAATACCCATCACAACACAGACATGTGCCTGCTTGGTGGTCTAAACGTACCTAATAATTGTAATAACCATGTCACTGAATAAAGAAAAAAATTTAAAAGATTTAAAAAAAAAACAAAAAACGTTTTCATTTATTTTAATTTTCAGAATATCAGAGGAATTTTGAAGACGTTCTTTTTTTCGATAAGAATAAATTTATTCTTATCGAAAATTTATATTTATATTAAAAATTCATTTTTGATACCATAAAAAGTGGAAAACAAAAACACGTCCAAAATTATAATTTTTGTTAATCATAGACAATATTTATTTATTTATGTATTTATTACTCCTTCCATAATCAAAAATATAATGTTACGATAATTTACTTATTAATATCAATGCATTTACTAAGCCTAAAGCGAATTTAAATAGAAACTTTTTAATCTAATATTATTTTATCGAAGGAACTCAGTTTCCAACACAATAAAGAAAAGGGGTAAATCATTATTTAATTTTGTAACTTTGAATAATTTGAAAAATGCGTTTAAATATTGAATAAAAGCACAATTACGAAGATCATTCAAATTGATTTTATTAACATTTTAAAATAAAACAACAGGTGCAGAAATGTAGATGAAAAATGAAAACGAATAAGTCACAAATGAAACTTATGAAAGTAATGAAGCCAAAAGTGAAATATCCGTAGAAACTTTAATCTAATGCGGTGAATAAATACTGGGCGCAGCGCTTAAATCACAGTTAAAAAATAACAAGTTTTATCTTTAGGTTAAAATCACTTCACAATTCACCAACAATTTAAACTAGGGTTTTACAATCAACTTTGCGATTTTTTTAATACTTGCACGTACGTAATATATTTCTGATCCTTAACGCTCTGCTTCACTGCCAACAACTGTCAGTGGGCAGGTTGACTTTCCTTTTTTATACTCCCATGTTCCTCATGTTAATTTCACCAGATGACCTCCCCCACCGCACCACCCTACCACTCACTTCCTCCCGTGAAAAACCCTCCTCACATTCATGCGGATAATGGGCCATTAAACCGATATTCTCCCAAATTGATGATCTCTCGATATAATTTACATAATCATTATCGAAGATATTTACACATTCGGTATACAAACTTGAGCTCGGTAGCACGCGGCATTCTATGTGTGATCTGTGAAGAGGATAGAAGGCTTAACAGTTTACACATCGCCTGGTCATCTCGATTTGATCAATAAAATAGTCAATCAAGTGCTCTTATCGTTTTGCTGCCGGGTTTTGCTATTTTCACTGTCCAAAGTCCTGCCTTTTCTTCCCTACCAAAACGCCAAAAATTTTTGACGTAAAAATTATTATAGTATAATAATTACGTCATATTTGTGGTACAGACAAACATTCAAAATAATATATTATTGAAGATTTATCCTGATCTTTGAGGTATGTATTTCGAAATCAATCTATTTTAGCTTTAGGCTCGGTGCTAACATTATAAAAATAAAAATTTGGTAATTATTGTTATTAAAATAGCTAATTAATAAGGGATTGTGAATCTCTCGCATTGTCGTCTCGTAATATGTAATCTCTGTGATGTATTGGTACAACGGTTTTATGGAGACTGAAAAATAAATAAATAAAGAATAATGTCTTTCAATCGTGGTAATCTAGGAGTTGAGTCCTTTTTAGAATGAAATTTCCTGTTTTTTTTTTACTTTTGTGTGCTTCACTCAACAGTGTAAAGTCCGATTTGAAACTTTGACAAAAAAACCTTAACACTGTTCTTACGTTTGTTTAACAAGTTTAGTGTACGTTAAAAATCACTCATACATATTTATATTTATTGGTCTGCTTCTTTTAATTAGTGTGTTAAGGTTAACTAAGGTGCCTAGCTATGAAAAAACGCCTCAAGGACCTGTACCGCTATAGATTAAATAAGAAATCATTAATCAAGCAAGTATCCATTAACGAGGATACTTGCAAAAAAAAGCTATCATTAATTTCGAGCGTGATCTTTGAGCTTAAATTATAAAACTCCTAGATAAGTTTCTCATTCACTGTTCAATATTTCTTACATCTTGAACTTGACCCATCCACGAATATCACAAAAACAGGGGGGGCTTATCATTTTTTTCGTGTTCATTGTGTTTATTGTTCAGTTTGAGGAATTCATATTTATTAATTTATTTTAATCAGAAAATGCGTTAACTTTGCTTATATTTTAAAAGAAGTAAGTCTGCTGCGACACTTAGCGAACTTGTCACCCTTTTTACTTTACATGTATATGGAAGAAGTTCTATCTGCCTAACCTTGGTAACCTTGATGAAAAGATGTAACGGTTAAATAGTTCGAATTTATTTCGCACAAAGTAATCAGCCAACACTGCACGAAATATATTCATCAGACAGCCTTTTAGCACAGTGATCATCAACCTTTTTAACCTGAGGGCCAATTTATCAACTTTCCTTAGATCACGTGCCACAAGGTACACACAGCTTTACATAGTTAAATTTGCAGTTGGTTGTGTAATTAACCTATTTATATTTTTGAAACCCGTAGTTTTTAAATAAAATAACCATAGAACCGAAGAACAAAGCGCCGCAGTTAATAAAATTTTTACCTCTTTTTGGCATTTTATAATTGGTCGAATCACGAATTTCTGTATTCAGAATATTGATAAAAGATTAATTATTTGAGCGGCTGCTTCAAAACTTAGTTGAAAGACTTAAGTTTTTTGCTTTACAAAGCCAAGTGAGCCGTACAAAAAGGTTTGTAGGCCGCATGAAATGGGCTCGTGGACCGCGCGTTATTCACCACTGTTTTAGCACTTACTTCTTAACTTTTTAGCGCCTCATAAAATAATAATATTATAAAACTTTCTTGGATCCCAAACAAATAAAAGTGATCATTTTGTACTCCATGGCTAACATGTGGTTTCGATTACCCAAATAATAAAAGACATTGATATTTCATCTAACCTTCCTCTCATATTTTAACTACTTCTTAAAAAGTCAAGGGTGTCAGTTATTTTATTACAGTATACCAAATATGAATTTAGTTATAGCTCGTTGCTCGTTCTTGAACTTGTCCAAATGGGAAACATTAACTTCACTAAGACCTTTTCCGATCCAATAACCGGTTGAATTACAGAGAATAACAAAACTATTGAATTTTAATAATCACGGATGTGAAAAATCGCTTTTAAATAATATTATAGATACCGTATGGCACGATCGTCTGTCAACTAAATTAGTTAAAAATCAAAATTTAATTACCAAAATTAATTACGTTATAAAACGAAAACAGGACAAAAAAATATTTTGAAAATGTTATGTATTAAGGCTTAGGTATAAGAACAACGCCCGTCACATATTATATGACGTTGTCAGATATCGGCACTAAGTACTTACCATTATTTAATTTTTGATATTTGAATTCTTGTTAGTGAGTGGTTTTTCAAATATAAAGTTATGATTCTTGATTTGTGTTTCGTTTAAGTCGTCAAGCTTAACGTTCTTTAAAAATTAACGAAACATTGACGAGCTGAGAATCGGCGGTTCAATTTGAAGAATATACAGGAACTAATTGCCGATTTGATAACTACCCCACATGTGACAGGGCTTCAAACAACCAGGTCTAAATGACTAGGAGGGCATGTATTTATGTATTACAAATTTTTAATATACCAGACTGTTTACACCCTTCAAATAATATCTCAAGACAGGACGGAATATGTATAAGTTCATATTTTCTTCTAATTTTTTATGCTGAAACTGTTTACACACTCCGCCTCTTAAAAAAATATTAAACTTGTCTTAATGAAGTTATTTGCTTGCTTATTACTTTCAATTGGTTAATTACCACAAAAAATTAAATTAAAAATTGTCCCATGACTTTTGTGGCACTCGGTCTATTAAGCATGAAATTTTCCTAAATCTAAAAATGTTTAAAAAGTAAAGAAGATCATTTCCGTGTTATTTGCCGATGAATCGTTACTATTATACATATTATGAATAATAATTTTATCCTTATTTGTTTTGTTTTTTTTTCATATCATTTGAATAGTTTTTGTCCGTTGCCAAGGACATATATAAAGGGAGGATTTGTGGGGTTCAAACCCCCCCCCCCTCTCTCAACGGCCTCAGTATTGAATAGGAAAAAAAAATTTACTTCCAGATTACCAAGGAATCCATAATTCCTGGAAAATATAACAATATTATTTGCACCATCTCTTTAATCAATGTGATGTAAATAATAAGTTGTGGTAAGTAGAGAAACAAAAAAAAGGATGCACTAATTTTATTTTTAATAACGTTCAAAGTCAAATCAATAATGCGGTTGATTTTTATAGTTTTTAGTCAGAAAATTATTGGCATTTAATACAACGCTGTCGTCACAATGATGATATCAAAGATCGTAGAAAACTATTAGGTGTAGGTACTGATTTCCAAACAGAATTCTGAACTTTATAAGATCGTAACAAAATAAACTTCACAAAAAGCCGTAACCAAATTAAGACTATATGTACCAACCTAAAACTATATGTACCAAAAAAAACTTTTTTAAATTTCATCATCGAACTCTCATTTACAAATTGTTTTACAAATAGCAAGGCCGGTCAAAGAAGGAAAAACAACAATGAATATCTTGTTAGATATGAGGAATCGCTAGAAAAAAAAACACCCAGGAATAAGTGGACTTTATTTTGTTTTCTGAATACCTAAAACTGACAGAACCTTCAATAGATTTTCTTTTAAGCATTTTTATCACCAACAGCGAAATATCGTAACGTTACCAGATAATTGACTTATGTGGACTTTTTAAATTCTACTATCGCCATTATTCGTGACCACACTCAATGGTTCGCTGACCTCTCACGTCTAACGAGACGAATCAAGACAAAACCAGATAATTTATCACAAGGTGTTACAAATCAGAGCCATTTCTTGTAGACCGTTGATATAGCGGAAAGTAGTTATTTTGGATTTCTCGGCTGAGTTCAACCAAGAAATCCGTTTTTTTTACCTTTGGAATTTTTTTGTTCAAAACTTAAGTCGTTCTTCCATAGATGGCAGTTTTTTTTCTTTAATATTATTACAAAGCAGTTTTGGCAAAAAAATACAGATATTGGGCGGAGCGATGCATTTTGTTTGTATGGTTTAAACTACGTAGTGTCAAGACAAAAGGAAAATAAGTGTTGACAAGAATTTTATAGCAACTTTTTTCAAATTGGCGTGCATTTTTGTGAACTCTAGCATAGCATTATAATCATAAACGACTGAATTCAAAATATCACCATGATACACCACTTGTGATTGATGCAGAATTTTTTATTTTTTCCATAATTTTCCGAATATCGCACATTACACAATTTAAAAAAAATGTATTTCTTTTTGTGTGAAGGTGAGTGTTTAAATCGTTCCACTGTGGAAAAAAACTAATAAAAATCAATTATGCCGTATTTTACAACTTTTCTTGAAAAACAGTTTCATGAAAAATAAAATTGAAAGTAATTGAAATTGTTCATATAATTCTTTCTGTGATCTGAGCATAAACAAAGAATTAAAAAAATAATTATTTATTTAAACAGTTATTCATTTAAATGTTCAAATAATAACTACATGAAATAATGACGCGTAAGTAACTAAGTATTATTTTAATCTCCTTTACCGTCAATTTATTAAGATTATCGGTTTTTCTGCCAAGTCCTCATAATGTGTGTTCACATTGATTTTCATTAATTGAATGTGCGTTTTCTTAACCAATGATTTTCTGAGCTTCAGCGAAGAGATTTCAAACATTTCATGCAACCGAAAGCAAACATTTGTAAGAATATTTGGTTATTGACTGCCAAATAATTATTTATTACAAATAAATATTTAATATACATATAACTACCTCTCCCTGCTTCCTGTTTTCGTTATTGTGTAAAGTTATTACTTGGAATATTACCAATAATATTTTTTTATATGAATACAGCTTAATACTCCCAACTCACTTAATACTCATTACTCAACCGTCCGGAGCTAGTGAGACTATGGCATCCCCAACATGGGTATATTGTGTAGCTGAATGTAGTCGGGAAGGGAAAAGATGGGCAAAAAGATGGTGGGGAATTTCCTGTTCAGATCTGGTCTCCAAACACGGCGAAGCCATTTCAAGCAAAGTTTCAATTATGAATTGTGATATTTCACTAGGGCGATACTGAGAGTATAGAATGTGGCACAAATATACTGGTTGTTCACATAATAGTTCATAGTTCCACTGTCATTCAAGAGAAAAATTGATTTTGTTAACTTTATCGCAAAACGTTACCAAGAATTAATCACTTTGAATACAACACTATTTAATCAAAATAATCGAAACATTTTATTGAATAGTGGTGCATACAAAGTGATTTATTTTAATTAAATTAAAATGGTATCACAAAGAGAATTTGAGAATTTAATCAACTTTATTAAACTTTAGCAGTTCCGCAAAGATGTATCGGGTTACACCCTGCAGCCTGCATTTTCCTGATGATAAGAGATACTCCCTGATTATTATATGAAATGTATTGTAAAGTGGAATCACCTTTTTTCACAGCATTGCATTTAATTCCACTTTGGGTAATACCTCCATTAATTGGAATATTTCGAGAAAAAAAATGGTTCATGTTATTTGAATTCAAACAAGCTTAACACATTATTTAATGTGTATACAAAATTGTTGTTTGAATATGTTATCCTAACTGGCTCTCTTACTTACTTAAATATAAAAGTATTATACTGAACAAAAATTTAAGGTGAAGGTCAATCTCCTTTCAAGTCATAAGGGACATCCTACGTTTGTTGTGTGTAAGTCATATGATGTAGAATTACTGTGTATGGTACAAATTATAACCGATGGTTTCATAATGTTTGTGATGGTTCATTAGCACCATTTCATTTACTTACGGTCAAGTTCCCTTGAGGTGTTACAAGTTACAAGTATGTATAATGCACAAAGCTGCTATAATGATAACCATACAATGTAAGCAAAATAGCTCTTTAGTTTGGATGTTGAAGCAACATATGTGTTTTTGCAATTTAAAGATTGTCGATGGCTTTTTGGATAAGAAACTGTTAAAATTGTCAGACTTTCATCTTTGAGTGTCAAGAGTGCAATCTGTTTTGCTTTTTTGGCTGAGTATTTTTTTGTTTGTTTTATCCGTATTTATTTTGCTTGAATGTGGAGAACACAGATGTCTAGTTTCCAGGAATAAGCTCAATTTTCCATTACTTTGGATGATAATGATCACACTTTTCAATTATTGTAATAATTCCTTCTATAAAATATTCAATTTTATTGGCCTTTCCGGAGCATAAGTCTAGAAAGGTTGTAAATTGTCCACAGCGGTTTTCTTTCATGTCAGCGTAGATCACACTGCTATGGTTTTATCTCCATAGTTTATATTGCAGACCTCTTTTCTAAGTACTTGTAACACGATCCTACTCGCTCAGGGCGTCTAGCACAGTAAAATCGATAACTTTACAATATCGGGTAGATAGGCGCAACCACCGAAGATTTTATACTATTTCCCTAGCACGGTGGCGCTGTTGGTACCCAGTCTGATACTGATAATGCAAATTGACATACTCTGGCAACACTGGCGCATGTGCTTTTAAATTTACATTCATAAACGTCAGACGGTTATGTAAAAGTTAAAAATAGTAATAAATTAACATCATCTGACTAACAACTTTTGTTTCTCCAAGTTGGAACGTAATCAATAGAATCGTGTCTTAGACAAATTAATTAAGTCTGTGGATCTTGAATATGATTTCTTTCAATTCCAAGAGCTAAGTTAGTTCACCTTCATTCATTAAAAAGCAAATTATATTGCAACGAACGAAACAAACAAACAAACGAAATTACCCATAAAGTGGTTCATATTGACAGCTTATTTGACACAAGGGCAGAGGCAGAGGCTTTTGTATACTAACTGTCGAAATCATACTCTAACCGTGCTTGCAAATATCGCTAACTGACCATAGATGACCATAGAAGGATTACGTCAATATTGTATTGACATAGGGCTTTATCTCTTGATCTCCAGATGTGCCAATACAGGTGTTACAAATCGGAAGGTAGGTAAAAGATAACACTTCTAAGAATTTCGTGTCCTGTGCAATGGAATGAAACATTGGTAAATGGATGGCACAGATTTATTTATTAATAATATGATTTGGTTCTCAACCAGTGCGCTCCTCTCACTGCACCTCCACCAGAACAGGCTGTTGACTCACAGTCCCAACTGAACACATCTTGTTTCGGCATTTACATCAAATATTCTTTGTTTATTTGTATTTAGTATTTCGATAAAATGCGATTGATCTTATTAAATACTATTGTAACGTGCACAGCACGATACACACATAATTTACACCAAACAAATAAGGCGAACAATGCCGTATGTTTACCGCGTTGTTCTTGATCTTCTCCATGCAGTTACCAGCTGAAAACAGATAAAATGCAAATTTAAGCAATTTTTTTTAAATATGTTAAATTATTCTCCTGTAGCCACAAGGAAATTATTCAAAGCATGGATATTATTGATGAAGGACAAATTCATCAAATTTTTAAACATTGAAATTATGTCCATAAAGTTCTATGCTTCTATAAGCCTTACAAATTGGTACGATTGTTTACGAACGACGCTTGCCTCTCACGGAAAAATAAATTGAAAACAATAAAGGATATTTGGATTGATAAATTGGGGCAGTGGCAACGTGGGTTTCGGTAGCGCAATGAAGTCGTCCTTTATTTTTTTTTATTTTCACGGAAAATAATTATATTTAAATCTTAATTATGTCGTTAAAATTTATGTCGTTATCTCCAAAAACTTGAACTTGGTAAATCCTGACGTTACAAAAGACACGATTCAGTACAATTATTTTTAATTCGAATGGGAGTGGTGCAGTGGTCGCCCGCAAATATCAACATTTTGACGGTTTATATCTTCTCTCTTATATTTTCCTCAGGATCTGATTAATATGACACAATTGTAAAAAAACATGAAATTTCGATGCAGGAGACGACCTCATTGGCAAGAGCGTCCGGGTGGGCACTACATTTCGCTGGGTAGCAAAAAAAGTTTCAGAATTCCATTTTGTAATCATCGCGTCTAATAGATCTAATCATCTTCCCCTTTTGATACGTGAGTAGGGAACCCATCGCCCCAACATGGCGTCTACAGGCGTCCGGGAGTCCATGTACTGTGCTGCTTCTTTGACCTCCGTCCATAGCTAGCTAACTATTTAATAATAATAATAATAATAATAATATTTTATTCCAGGATGTGGGGAGGTTTGTGCAATCCCACACGTCCCATATAGATATACATTTTTTTTTTGTACAATAGATATAATAAATTATCAAATAAGGAAAACTATGCAGGGTGTGGTCTTGAGTGCGCTTGGGCCCAGCGCTCACTCAGGAGTGGCGCTTGGTGCTGGTAGGCTGCGGTTAAATATTGTTTCAAAGAATAATAAAAATAGATTGTTTTACCTGTTCTTGGGTGGTCCGTAGGTCTCATGGGGAACTCCATAGCTGGTGGCGGGAGGACCGTAGCTGGATTGTGGGGGTCCGTAGTTAGCGGCAGGGGGGCTATAGTCGTATCCCTGATGGGCTGACTCGTATACTACGGAAGGAGCGGGAGCCTGATGACTGTGAGACTCGTAGTGAATAGCCGGAGCGGGGGCAGGGCGGGACTCGTAGTGGACAGCAGGGGCGGGTGCCTCGTATCTGAAAGAAGACGGGACGTAGCTGATGGAGGGTCCCTGGTAGGAATAGCCGTGGGATGGTGCGTAGCTAGGAGCGGAGTGGAACTCCTGCCCGCCGCCTCCGTGTCCGGAATATCCTCCTTGGTATCCTCCCTGGTATCCTCCTTGATATCCTCCTTGGTATCCTCCTTGATATCCTCCGTCGAATCCTCCGTGATGGGATGGTCCCTGGTACTCGTGGACGACGTAAGATGGGCCGGACACGTACACGTGGCCACCATCACTGCCGCCTCCGCCTCCGTATTTAGATCCACCTCCGAACTTAGATCTGAAACAATTTTTTAAATAAATTGTATTCATTTACTTCGTTTTTACTACGTCATAATATTATTTATCAAAAAAATATGGATAATTTCTGACTGATAATCGGACTGAACCTTCCGGATGGAATCTTTATCGATTTCGCTACCAAGCCCCCTTTCCAATATGACGTTTTTACCATGATCTGAAAATCACTAGCATTGTTTCAATTCATTTTTGTAAAAGTTTTTGTTCGTGTTCGCACCCATATCTTAGTGTTTTTCTAATTCCTATGGTTTAAAAAAAAATATTTACATTTTTTTAAGCAATGATTATTATGACTGATAATCGAACTGAACCTTCCGGATGGAATCTTTATCGATTTCGTTACCAAGCCCCCTTTCCAATGTGACGTTTTTACCATGATCTGAAAATCACTAGCATTGTTTCAATTCATTTTTTTTTAAAGTTTTTGTTTGTGTTCGCACCCATATCTTAGTGTTTTTCTAATTCCTATGGTTTAAAAAAAAATATTTACATTTTTTTAAGCAATGATTATTATGACTGATAATCGAACTGAACCTTCCGGATGGAATCTTTATCGATTTCGCTACCAAGCCCCCTTTCCAATATGACGTTTTTACCATGATCTGAAAATCACTAGCATTGTTTCAATTCATTTTTGTAAAAGTTTTTGTTCGTGTTCGCACCCATATCTTAGTGTTTTTCTAATTCCTATGGTTTAAAAAAAATATTTACATTTTTTTAAGCAATGATTATTATGACTGATAATCGAACTGAACCTTCCGGATGGAATCTTTATCGATTTCGTTACCAAGCCCCCTTTCCAATGTGACGTTTTTACCATGATCTGAAAATCACTAGCATTGTTTCAATTCATCTTTTTTTAAGTTTTTGTTTGTGTTCGCACCCATATCTTAGTGTTTTTCTAATTCCTATGGTTTAAAAAAAAATATTTACATTTTTTTAAGCAATGATTATTATGACTGATAATCGAACTGAACCTTCCGGATGGAATCTTTATCGATTTCGCTACCAAGCCCCCTTTCCAATATGACGTTTTTACCATGATCTGAAAATCACTAGCATTGTTTCAATTCATTTTTGTAAAAGTTTTTGTTCGTGTTCGCACCCATATCTTAGTGTTTTTCTAATTCCTATGGTTTAAAAAAAAATATTTACATTTTTTTAAGCAATGATTATTATGACTGATAATCGAACTGAACCTTCCGGATGGAATCTTTATCGATTTCGCTACCAAGCCCCCTTTCCAATGTGACGTTTTTACCATGATCTGAAAATCACTAGCATTGTTTCAATTCATTTTTTTTTAAGTTTTTGTTTGTGTTCGCACCCATATCTTAGTGTTTTTCTAATTCCTATGGTTTAAAAAAAAATATTTACATTTTTTTTAATGAATTTTTTTTGAGCAATGATTAAAGTGCAGTGTTAAAACGACTTATATTCACGCTAATATTATTATACAGCATGATGAGGTAGGGAAATCAAGAAGCTGCTGAAGGATGCTTACCCGAGTAGAGCACCAGCTCCGAGAGCTCCAGCCCCGAGGATACCTCCCTTCAGCAGCAGTCCTCCCTTGAACAGGGCGAGCTTGGCGAGCTTCAGCTTCAGCAGAGTCCTCTTCTCCCTCACCTGAGGAGTTAGGCTATCGTCAGACTCCACCAGGGGAACCTAAGCAAATTTAAAACATATTCTGAGACACACCACAATCAACTTAATCAGATACTTAAGTCAGGCCATATCAATGGCTAAGAATAACAGAAGGGTATGTATGAGACGATATATTAATGTGAATGAACCAAAAATTGCGTGACAAAACAGAATTGTGTAGCGGTAAATATTCTCTGTCTCCCCCTGCAGAATAAAGGTGTGATGGTTAGTAAGTTTACCAACACCGATTTGATTTTTTTTAATCTGAATAAAGAGTCCCAGCTGCCCAAAGCGATTGGACTATGGCATCACCATTTCGGGGTATATTGTGTGACTGAAGGGGATGACAAGGGAAAGTAAATTGAGGAGAAGTCGAATGAGAATTTTGTGAAGTATCGGGCTATTCAGATGTTGTCATTAAACACGACTAAAGTCATTTTGCGCAAGGTTTCAGTTCTTAATAGTGGTGTTTCACTAAGGTTATATTGAGAATATCAATCACTCTGAAATTTTCTGCAAATACATTATTTTGTATTAATAATTAAAACAAATATTTGCGCACGCCGGGAATCGAGCACACGACCTTCGGATCCGTAGCCAAGGATCTTAGTTGCTCGCCCCCGGTGGTCGATGATAATAATTATTTCAATGTTACTGACAATTGTTACTGAAAACCTATTTTTGTTATATTTAATTACAGCCTTTACCGGATCCCCGGAACCCCGGACCAATGAAAATTTAAAAATTTGATTTTATTAGTGCCAGGAGTTTGAATGGTAGAAGACGTAGGGGACACCCAAGGAATGAGATATGGAGTCGAATTAAAATTGATTTAATGTAATTTTTTAACAATAACGGTGTGGTATACAGTAGTGAATGATGACAATAAAGAAGTCAGAGACGCCGGAGAAAGACATTAGCAATAGTGAAGCATTGCGGGGTACACTAGTTATAAATAATCGTCCAAGAAATCTTCGAGATAGATCAGCTTAACTACTTCTTATAAGTATTGAATTTAAATTCACAATAGGTTTAGTAATGATGGATATTGAATATGGTGAACCTAAATAGTGATTCGGTCCCAAAAATGTATAATCCCTATGGGAGTAAAATGATTAAAACAAATAAACTTACCGATGACTCAACTCCTTCGGAAGCTGGGTCCAGTCCAGTTGGAAGTTCTGATGCCAGGCCGAGGGCCACCACCGCGAGGCAGACCAGTAATATCTTGGCTACCATTGTTTACTGCAATAAACAAACATTGTTAAGTGCATATTCATGGCACTACTGTGCAAATAGCCCCCATGTTTACAGTGAGAAGAGCTTCAGGTAGAAATAATGAAAGATTTTAAGCACGAAGGTCTGACTAGTATTATCAATTATTGCAAAAGATGCCCAACTTGACGTAAAGACAACAAACAACTAATTATACACACTTCTAACTAAAACTATCTTAGTAAAATATTAAGAAAAATGTGGATCTAATAACACGTATGTAGATATTATTACGTCAAATGTTTGCATGTAAAATTGAGATTTTGCCTTGAAAAACTCGCTAGTAAATTTCATTGATTGGTTTCCAATAGTTAGTAATTGACCTATCAAAAGCCTATCGATACTTGAGAGAAGATTCAAGGGGAGCGGGCCACAGCCTTGTGGGAACCCCGGACCAACGCTCTGATAAGTCACAAGATCACTTGTTACCAAACTATAATTTAATCGTCCTTGTACTACTTTAATCTCGAAAATCTCTAAACTTAATAATCAAACTTAGACATAGAAATAAATAATCGGTGTGTTTAAAGGCCCCACGAGAAAGTGTTGTATGTGATAACAAGCTACAGTTTTGTATTAATTAATGATCACCAAGCAAATATGGTGTTTCCGCTGAAAGCTACATTGTCACCACTCTTTCTGTTATATGCTTATTTTATAAGAAATAACGGAGAGGTTGCTAAGGAGCTATAGGCGTAACTACATTTCGTTCCAGAAACGCGTATTTAGTGTACTTAGTATGCGAACAGTGAAGTCTTCCGTCACCAGACACAAACATAATGAATTGACATTATATACAGAGTAAGAACCGAGCGGATGTCTGACTAAATATAAACATGTTTCGAGTACGAGGGATCGGCAAACACCTCCAGTTACAGTGCTAAAATAATACCGCATGATGTAGGATTGTGTTTGATCAGAGAAACGTATCGAATATGGAGAACAAACCACAGAGTGATTGATATTCTTTAATTAGCAGCAATACTAGAACGGCTTTTTAGACCACACTGAAATTTGTACAATTTATATTGCGTGGAAGTTTTGCTTTAAGTATTGTTACAATGATAAACTTAATGATAGTTATTTTGTACATAAACGAAAAGTTTAATATTACGTCATTTAATTTATAAGAGTATAAGCTATAAGCAGTTTAAAAAAGTTAGGTGTAAGTATTTGGAGAATCTATAACAGAAGATCAGATTAAATATGTTTTTAATCATCGCAATTATTTAATAAAACCGGTTAGCAAATATTTAGAGAAGATGCTGAATTCTTTCGTGCTGTTGTACCTATGCGAAAACCACAAATACACTACAATGAACAAAAAACACAAGCTTGTATAATTTAAAGAAAAAAATACGAATTTACGACCGACCGATAATAATAAACGAAAACCGGATTTTTTCGCAAGGTTGACTCGATCATTAAAAAACACATATAAATAAAGGATAAATTTGTCATAAGATGAAAATCACTTCACAAAAGTCACAGGAGTATTAACACCAAAAGAAAAATATATCTTAAAGGGATGATATGGAGAGGTTATACTTGTACGTACATAATTTCCTATCGGCTTGTCACACTGTCACCAACTGTCAACCGCTAGGATACTTTTCCTTTTTATACGTCGCAATTTTTCTACATAATTTCACCGGGTCCCCCTCCCATCCCCAAATAGTGTACTCTCCCACTCCATAAACATAGCACCTGCGGTCTTCCGACAATTATCGCCAATTGTCGCCACAAGTAAACGTTCTCAGCGAACTTTGATTTGAGTAGCGTAGATAACAGCAGAACACACTTTAATTCTTTATATTTTCGGTTCCTGATCAACACTTGCATTCACCCAGCATATAATTTATATTTACTTTTAACCTTTTCAGACCTGAAATAAAACTGGCAGTGGTAGAATATATTTAAGCTTTGTAATTGAAAGCATTTGGTAGATATATTTGGAAATTTTCAGTGTTTTTTTTTCAATAGATCTCGTATGGCGTATTTAACGTAAAATAAAAAATCGCAGTGTTTTTAAAAAATATTACATTTTATCAAATTAAAAAAAAAAAATACATAAAAATTAAAAATTGAAAAAATACCTTCAAAACTTACACTATTTAAAAAATCAAAAAAAATCGTCGAGATTGAACACAAAAATTGCATTTCAAAATAAAATAAAAATGGCTACCACCTAAAATGTTAAATAAAATCCAATCAAAAAAATAGCCCGCATTGCCAATTATACCAGTAATTGAACAACTTAAACCGCCAATTTTTATTATCTCTAGATAGGGAGGAAAATTTTTTTAAATCTGTGTATTTTCAAACATAAACACGGTCCGAGGGGTTAATAATCACTACTTAGGTTTCTATGTAGATTTTATTGAAAATTAAAAGCTTCCTGAATACGTAGGTACATATTAATTTATGAATGCTATTATTTTTTGCCTTAGAAAAATGCAATGCTTCTAAAATAACTAAATTAACGTATGTGCCCGTTATCAAAACTTTCGTCAAAAGAAGTTACATGTATACAAGCAAAGTAGGATGTTTATACTCATACAACAACAACAACATATATTCTATAAAAGAATAGACAAAAACATTAAATGCGAATAAATTGTGATCTTTTCAAGATAAATAATTACTTTTTCGACTCTGAACAAAGTCTCATGCTACGTATTCATTTGTCAACCAAAACGCGAACGGAGCCACGAATTAAGGGAAAAGAACGAAGCAACTCAACATCATCAGCTGCGGGCAGACTGATGGAACCTAAGCGCACGCTAAATACTAAGTTTGGTGATCGCGCTTTCGCAGCATCTGGGCCGAAGGCTCGGAATAAACTTCCTCCGGAACTAAGATCCATAACAAGTACAACAGAATTCAGGTCTGAACTAAAAACTTACCCTTAAATTAAATATACCATTTCTGAGAGAATGGACCCATTTATATCAAATTTTCAAATTTCGCTAATAAACAATTAGTTAATGTTAATTAAGTGTTAATCTTAAGTGACCTACCAGGTAAGTATGGCAATGTATATTATCTCCATATATAGTTAGTAATAACATAGATCATTGTAGAAATGTATTATATATTTGTACAGGGCCCTTAAGGTTATCTTCCACAAAAACGGCGCTATAAACATCATCCAAATATGATTATTATTATTATTCACTGCGAGCGGCGTTTCGCGCCATTTTGCGGTTACTTGGTTCCTTTCCCATAAATTGAGGTTCAGCTGGGCAGTTCGGCTCGCGCATGTATACGTAGCATATATATACTCGTATAAGATGTAGGATTGTGTACTTTTATGTTATGTTTCTCTTTAATTTTAATTCGTTAGTAAGTACAGTATAGCAATGCGGATTATTTTAATTAAATTATGCAAATGACATTGAAATCTATAACCAATTAATCACGATCACATAATTAATTTGTTTTTAATTCGATGAGGTGATAAAGATAACTGCTGCATTGTTATCTATAATATTCCTTATGCGATTATTTATTGATGTCTCGAAAAATGAGAATTTAGAATGAATAGATAATAAAATATTTAATTTCTGTATTACTATTATATACTATTTCTTTAATGAAAAGGCGAATACTAGACTAAGCATACAAGTTAGTAAGTACATAATGTATCTACTCGTATATCTGAGAAGTATGTAAGTATATGGGTAGGTTCCTGGATTTACCTGAAACCGCGTCTTTTTTCTTAAGAAATCGATGAAAAAACGTAATTCCATCAAATTTATTTTAACATATGTTGGTTTAAAAACTATTGACATTAAAAACTGGTCTCCATAAAAAAAGACTGCGTCTCTTTCTATTTCAAATATAATTTGGTTGTTTATTTATGTGCATTTACAAATAAGATGACCGGCGGGTTATTTCTATCTCCAATTAGATTTTTATTTAATTTCATCTGCTTATGAAGATCAGCGGATTCAAGGGTTACAGCTGGATAGCTCAGTTTGGTTAGAAGAATCGCGGAATAAAACATATTTTTCATAGAAACGACCTTATTATTATTTCCTTCTTATGGCATTGTCGAATCTGGTATTATTGAGTTTAATAATTAAAAATGTTTGTTTTCTATGCCTAGATTTTATGTGATATTGTGTGTTTCATCGTTTGGCCAAAGAATTGCGCAAATTAATATCAAAAACCACATTAAAATAAATTTATGAATTGCTCTGCAATGGAAGCACCCTTGTGAAATGAATCATCAGAACATTAAAATGTAATATTAATCGCACTGAAAGGAAGATCTACTGAATTATAAATTCATATTTTAAAGCTTTACGCTTCATTGTAATATTAATTACTTCAAATTCAGTGGAAATAGAAATAGAAAAAGAAATAGAAATAGAAAAAGAAAAAGAAAAAGAAAAAGAAAAAGAAAAAGAAAAAGAAAAAGAAAAAGAAAAAGAAAAAGAAAAAGAAAAAGAAAAAGAAAAAGAAAAAGAAAAAGAAAAAGTAAACAAAAAGAAAAAGTAAACAAAAAGAAAAAGAAATAGAAATAGACATCGACAGTAAAAATTTTTGGTTGTTTTTATTAGGTTCTATCGTTCATAAATATATATTTTTTTAATGTTACGTTGTTATTAATTTTAGACCAGCTGTACCCCGCCACGTGTTTTTGGGGCTCAGTATGTCTGTGCAGATACGTCCAACAGAAGTTGCAATTTTAAAAATAACATGTTTTTACCTGTCACAGATGACATCTATATAACAGAAGAACTTTCGGAGGTGTAAGATTTTAATCAAACGAACATTAACATTTTTATTTATAGAAGTAGATTGTTAAATATTATTTCAAGAATCAATTTAAATTCATGATTATTCGGCGCTATTTTTTATGAATGCCCCGCTAGTGAATATTCAATTCACATCACAACCATACTCTTTAGAAATATATAGTCATGGATGCATGGGGGTTTCCCCGATTAAGTAGGACACGCTCCTAGCGTCTTTTACAGTTATTCATATCCTCGTTGTTGTTCATATTATGCATCCAAGAACCATACTATATATATATATATATATATATACATATATATATATATAAATTATATATATATAATTTAAATTTGCATATTTGATCATTTTCAATTTGGGATCCGCCACAGAAAAAAATCATTGGATAACAGGCCACAGGTAACCTCAAGTGCTTCGATGCGTTTGGTGACTTAGCAGGGGTGTCCGGGTTCAGGTCTTGGTGGTAGATGCGTTTGCCTACCAGCTGCATGGCAGGCCGGATCGGGAAATTATCTTTATTTATTACCAGAATTTCATCTTCTTCCTTGACTTTAAGAAAATATATTTTCCACAGGGCCTCCTATGTGTAGTTATTGCAAAATTACATTAAAAAAAATACAAAATGTGCTTAGACGTAGACTCTTACGTAAATATAACCTAATAAAACACAGCACAAATACCTTTCTAAAAACACTTTCCACTTTGAAGGAGGCTTATAAATACGGAGTTTATTTCTCCCATTTCATCTGGCAAGTAACCTGAAAGAAATGAGTGGCCCTTTTAAGATAACTTTGAGCGCCCGTTCCCACTTCCGTTTTAAAAACGGAGGTGGGTCCCGTTTTACAAACGGATACCCTAGCGGCTGTAGTGGATGTATGGAGATGTTCACCCTTGTCCGACACGATTTTAAAACGGATCCGGCATTTTTTGTCGGATGGATCGCCAGCGCAGCGCGTTTTAAAATCGTGTCGGAACTCGCTCGCTTATAGTTTTGTATGGAGCTGTTCACACTTGTCGCCTAGTCGTTCCGGTAGAGTCCCCCCACACCCCAACCCCTCCTCGCCCGCTCCCAATCGCAAGGAAGCAGGCACGCTGCGTGCTTGTATTTGGTTATTTTGTTAAGTAATTAAATTAAAACGTATTTTTTATCCTAGCAATCTAGCTCGCTAAAAACTCACGGACCGCCACTGGAATACCCAGTAGCCAACAAACTACAATATTTTATTTTTAATTAAATAAAAACAAAACGCTTGGTGTACACAACTTTTATCAACATTATTCAACGTGTTTCAAAATTTATTTTTTAAACTTTACTTATTTTTCTTTATTTTAAAGCTTAAATGAGCTGCACGATGCACGGAAGAGCGCGTTAGTTTAATTAACACATATAAAAAAATGTTTGAGTTGTAATAGTTTTCTTACCTTAAAAATTTCGATAGCCTTTCATCAGTGCAAATGCACTCTCTCAATTTTGTATTTTGATGCGTTTAGCTCTCTGAAACTCGTTCCACTAGATGTTGGGTGGTTAAAGGAAGTGATAGACATTCTAAAATCATTAAAGTACTTTAGTTAATTACTTCTCAACTCACCAATTAACACTTGGAAAGTTCCTACAGAAAATATTCACCCAAAATTTTCTATTCATTTTTTTCCTTCTTTTTAATGAGTACCACATGACAACAAGAGCTTCATCATTGTCCATTGCGCAAGATCGTCTACTGAAGAGTGAGCAAATAAAATGTTTTGGTTGAATTGACAATTATTTGTTTTCGTAGAGTATGATCCGATTTTAAAACGGAGGTGTGAACAGGGCCGTAGAGAATCCGTTTTTAAAACGGGACCCGCCTCCGATTTGAAAACGGAAGTGGGAACGGGCCCTGAGAGTTTGTTAATCTTACTACATAGATATGGATTTTAAAATTTCCTTCTTTCGCTACAGACTACGAAAAATGCAGTAGAACTTTGTATTTAATTAAGACGAAACAATACCCTCAATTATAGTCAAAATCTTAACGACGTAATTGAAGAAGCCATACACAAACATATGCTACACGCGGCCCTGGTGTATTGGACCGACACTAACTCGGAGGAACAAAAGTTGTTAGGCATAACTAAAGACCTCATTATCTGAAATAACTCCCTATTTAGCGTTAAAAAGTACATGCGGACTGCCAATGTATGTTAAAGTTAGTATTTAAATTCGACATTGTTAATTTAGTAGTACTTTTTTTTTACTTTTACATAGCCGTCTGACGTTGATTCATTTGCCAGCAGAGCTGCCAGTATATATCGATTTACATTGCCGATATCGGTTAGCGTATCAATTATATCAATAGTTCGACCATGCTAGCTAAATCGCTAAAAAATCGTCGGCAGTTCCACCTATCGATCCGATATTGTAAAGTTATTGATATAGGTATACTGGAAACACTAGAATAATTTGACAATCATACATCATAAAATATTAATAAATGGGGAATTTGTAATTGAAATACCAACTTAAATATGCATTGGCAGCCATATTTATTTTTTGGCATTAAAACGGGAGTTGATTAGAAGGCGATGCACTACGTAGTAATTTAAAATCATGTGTTTTTGGTTTGAAAATTTGGTCGCCTAGAAATGTTTCAGATGCTTTATATACATCCTGCCCTTTGAAATAATCGAGTGTTTTTAGATAAGTAAGTCTTTTTTTAAGCCCAGAAAAAAATAATGTATAGGCCTATGAAAACTGCTTTAAAGTTCAAAAACTCCTACCTACGAACCCATTTTCGGTAATGGTTTTACTTTATAATGTGGCAAATTAAGTTATTTATAAAATGATCGAAAAACATTTAAATATTTGTGCCTGAACATCCACAAAATAAAATAAAAGGTACTTTTTGGCCATATTTTTTTCTTAAATAAATCAAAACAGGTGGATGGTGTGAAGCGGGAATTTAAGCCTTATCGCCATTTACGTAAGGTGTGTTATTGATGGCGGCTCGATTCAAAATATTACACGACGTAGTGCATCCAACTGAGTTAATTGGTCAAAGAAATCTTTAGACATGAAACGACATATACGAAACACGTGTCGTTTCAAACCAATTTTGTCTCTCCAAGTTCGAACGGATTTAATTTTTTATTTATTTTTTATAACCTTTATTTTTTCCCAATTTATTTATTTGACATTACAGTTTTATAATAATAAGAAAGGAAACCCACTAAGGCGCAGCCTGTGCGTGGGTAATATAAGTGTATAGATTATATTTTTGTACCTAAAAATAACAGTAAGCATATAAAGAAAAACGGTCGGATTATAATTAAAGTTAGTCTAAAATATTGTGCAAGAGGTGCATATTAAAAATAATTCAAAGTAAAAATAAAGATTGTAAGATAATATATATATGAAGTAAAAGAACACAAAATAAAATAATAATACATATTCAGAAACAAATAGAAAAAGAGAAAAAAGTTAAAATTAAATGAATAATGCTTCAACATTTGCATTGTACAGCCACAACTTTAATTCTTTTTGGTATTGCGCTAGTTTAGTTGTTACTTGAATTTTTTTGGTAATAAATTAAAAGTGCGAGGTCCAATAAAGCTACTGTGAGTTTGCATTAGTTTGGTATTGGTTTGTGGGGTATAAATTAATTATAATTAATTTATATTATTAATTATAATTGATCGTATAAATGACATCTTTCCATCCTACGAGCTTCGTTGATCTACCTCCGTTCATAAATCCTCCACAAATCTTCCACAAGAGAGGTGAACTCCTAGCGTGGAGGACAATATACTATACCTTTGTAATACAAATATATTTAAGAATAAAAAAAATAATAAAAATAAACCAGTAATTTTGCATAAAGAATGACATTATTAAAAAAAGTTGCGTACGTCAACACTCACTCAAATTTAACTGACAGCCAAAGAGATTTGTCGGGCTTTTTCTGTCGGAATTTCTTATCAACCGTTGACCGTGCTAGGGAATGTTGCTAACTGACCATAGATCCCGAATTTAGTCAATATCGTACTGGCATAGGCCTTTATCGATCGTCCGTGCTAGACCTACGGTCGAATTTGGAGGCCTAGAAAATTGATCTTTCCGTGGGTTTTTTTTTAAAAATATTATTTTTGAAGAACGTATTATTAAAATCTCAGATGTTGCTAGATAAATCCTTCGCGAAGTTAATAATAAATCATCTACAAAAATATAATTTGGTGCTTACCTGTAACTTTACAGTTAAAAATGTTTTATGAAATTTCAAATCGTTTTATATAAAATATTTTCATGTTAAGGTACTGTTTTTATTCATCTTTAAATAAAAAAAAAACTTACTTAAATTAATGTCGACGAATTCGTTACGATAATTTATATTTTTTCTGGAGCGATCCGAGTTCGACGGATGCAAGTTATTAATAAAAAGAGTATATTACCAATAAAATATTGTGATCAGAGTGGTAAGTACTTTCAGTAACGCCCTGGTGAAGACCACAATTCAGAATCAAAACGATGATTGAAATGGCTTTAACCGTGTTTGGTGACCAGATCTGAATAGCCAGCTACTCCCTCTCCCCATCCCTTTCTCCAGAAGATTGGGAGCAGTTGGGACACTTGTGCAGTACTCATAAAATAAGTTTTTATTTTATTTTTAAGCGTGGCTTACATAACATAATTTATATTTCAATTTTAAATAGTGGAATACTTAAATTACGTTAGAACGGAGTTAATATGAAGTCTTCACTAAATATAAATTTACAATGATGTGAATTTTTCTTTAAATTCTTTCATCACAAAGTTAGAATTTTCACAAATAAAATACAATTTGTTGAAACTACGGATTGGGGCTGAACAACCCAACCCAAGAGTATCTTCCACACTGGAAATGTATTTTTCAAACAATTATAACACCTCCATAATTATACACACCTGATGTCACTGCGTCCATTCAAACGATATGTTATTATTCTGAATAAAGAGTGGTACCGAATTTTGCCTGGCAACAGAATAAGACTTTAAACAATGTACTGATAAAGAAATTACATTGTTTTCCCAAGTTCGAATTTCAGCAATTTAAAAAAAAAGAAAATTGATTTTCCAACCAGCTAGGAAAGTATACGTTTAACATTGGTTAAAAATTAGCGGTCGCATTAAAACAAAATTGCTTAGTAGACGACTGTAATTAAGCAGTGACCAATACGCTCATTCACTTTCAAAGTGTAATTTGCAAGCTAATTTGTCCCATTCAAATTAATGCTAATTTTGAGGAAAATCCTGACACGTATTACACGCGTAACTCTTACGTATTAATCCAATGAAAATATATTGTACTCAAAGATGTTGTAACGAGACAAATTCAACACCTGCATATTGTGATCCTGATGAATGATAATTTTCTGTTAAAGAATTCTTAACACGTGCGAAGGCTTCGAAAATCAGGAAGCAGGATTTTTTAAATGAAATATTGAGTTAATTCTGCGAATTCAAGGTAAACAAAATTAATATTATTTGAAGACATATGAGCACGTAGAATATGTCCTTACTCAGAATATAAAGGTACGAATACGACCTTCAAAATTATGTGTGAATATTAACAAAAAATGTATTATTTTACTAGCCAGTTATGAGCAATTTCATTGTTTTAAAAATATGTACAATATAAACACGTACATTTAATTAAATCATTTTATTTTAACACTTCAGAAGTGTTTTTTTTCATCGGGAGAATATTAAAATTAGCATAGTATACAAAATACTCACGGATCTAATAAAACATATTTTTAATTAATTCTGATAAATATACAGGGTTTTCCAATAAGAGGTGTTATTTTGATATTCAATCATAAAAGATCAATGTTTTCGTTGCTTGTGTGGCACGTAGCGCCGTTTTGTTGACAGTAAACGTTGTCCAGATCAATACCATCCAATTCCGGCCATAAAAAATCATTAATCATCTCTCGATAGCGCAATCCATTCACCGTAACTGTTGCTCCGGTCTCATTTTTGAAAAAACAAGGTCCAATGTCTCCGCCGGACCATAAACCGCACCAAACAGTCACACGTTGAGGATAAAGAGGCTTTTCAACAATAATTCTTGGGTTTTCCGAGCCCCAGATGCGACAATTTTGCTTGTTGACGAAGGTGAAAATGGGCCTCATCACTCAAGATGATTTGCATTTGATTCACTCAAGTGAATTTTAATAATTTCAATGGGTTGTTGAAGCGTGTATCGTTCAATTTTTATAAACGGCGTAGTTTCTACTTGTCAAATGTCAAAAAATGACAGCTTTAAAATTAACATCTACCGAAATAGCGGGCTATTCAAAATAACACTCCTTATTGGAAAAACCTGTATTGTCACACCCTTTTTAAAAAATATTATTTGACATTCACATTCAGAAGGTTCTCCTTGATCTTAGACTCTTATAATTTTGCCGCTGTGTGGTTTATCACTTTTTCATGATAAACCTTCTAATTTTATTAACCAGTCCTTGTCATAAAAGCCCCATAAATTTGGTAAATATTCGTCAATAGTTTGAGGAAGCTATGATTCTATATCACCAAATCCATCATACGCACATTGAATCAGTGACGGTCATTTTAGCGATTTACTAGAAAAAAATTTGACCATCTAAGGTTACATTTGATATATTACATACAAAACTTACGCCGGTAAACGCATAATAAGAGGTGAAAATAATTTAAGCTTTCGACGCTACGCACACGCTACATCATTCAAACCATTGAGTTATATAATCCTCAATGTGTCAAACTTAAACGAATGATTCACTAAACGAGTGCCGTATGTCCGAGAATACATATGCATCGAAAAGGTTGTAAAAATGTTATCAGAACTTGCACCATAAAATCAATCACTCACCGTCAAGGGTGGTATTGAAAATTCTTTACTTCAGTTTTGAATTATGATTGTGGTGCTGATGATGTGTGTGGTTCCCAGGTAAGATATGAGAGGTACTTGTTCGCATTCGGATGTAATGAATTTTTAATCAATTACAAGCAATAATTTACCTGACTTGTGGGCGAATGGGAAAAAAACTAGATGGATTACAATCGTGTTTTGAAGAGGGTACCTTGATGTTTATCAAAATATGTCATGCGTGCATATTGAGTTTGAATCGACGCCTTTTAAACGGCACCGATCATAAACGTTTATTTTACTAAGGCTCATCAGAAAGTAGGAAGGTTATCTAGTTTTCAGTGTCCAAGTTGCGTCAAGTGATTTGTCAATACTATCTCAACTCATCTTCACAGACATGTAGGCAAAACTCTCGAAGGAATTTGTGTCTAGGTTACAACATTTGAGTAATAGATAAATTAATGTACCTAAACATACCTTTAGTGACTAACATTTTTTTCACTGGCAAAATAATCTTATACTGGCTTCAAAAAGTGTATCTATTTAAAGGTTTCACGATGTAACAAACCAATCAGATTTATACGTAAAGCGCATTAGCGCTATCCATTATGCAGTTTAAATAAAAGCTCTTTCCTCTAGCCCTCTATTAAATAAACAATTTTCAGGAAAGGTTTAAATAGAGCCGTCTGGTCGTGGTGTTTCGCCAAACTCTGAAGCCTTCAAAATAACGACTATAAAGAATCCCCTCTGATTCTTCCCGGATCTTATTTGCAAGTCATCGTCGCTATGAATATGATATTCGTTAAATATTACACCTGAATGCCATAATATTAACATTTAAAGCTTATTTGACATTCCCTGTCGATGTAAAAATGGCGGCGGCAAGTTCAAGGTTTCCCAACTGAAATATTAAATTTTAAAAACCAACGAACAGGGAATTTTGCATACATTATTATTCTTTGGCAAACGTGCTCGGGGCTTTATTGGCTGAGAGGACATTCAACATAGAACACTCAAACATTGAAAATATTATAATTTGCAAAACAGGAATTAACCCATTTAACATTTTATCTGTCAGAATTTGATTGCAGTAGATTCGATAATTTTTAATGCCGTTTTACATTATTTATTTACATCAGGAAATCAACGGAAAACTTTATATCTTAATTTGGAAAAATATGTTTTGTGACATTTTTTTCGTATATTTTTTCATACATACAAAATTTCGGAATAAAAAACATAGGTACGTATTAAGGTTTAAAAGCGGTAAGTTATGGGAACCCACAAAGATACCGCCTGTCCGTGGGTGATATAAAAAAATAACAATAGAGAATAAAAATAAATTCGTTTAGCAAAATAAAATAGAACGAATTTATATAAATATTGTTTCAATGTGTAACTCACCAAGCCATAATTTATATGAATAGTGTTTCAATGTGTAACTCACCAAGCCATAATTTATATGAATAGCGTTTCAATGTGTAACTCACCAAGCCATAATTTATATGAATAGTGTTTCAATGTGTAACTCACCAAGCCATAATTTATATGAATAGTGTTTCAATGTGTAACTCACCAAGCCATAATTTATATGAATAGTGTTTCAATGTGTAACTCACCAAGCCATAATGTAAAGTGTTTTACATAATATGTCATTTGTAATTGTTTTGATAGAAGATGATTGTAACAATGTACGCGGACCGATAAAACCGATAAAACTGTGCTTGAAAAAAAAAGATTTAAAAAAAAAGATTTTAAAACCGATAAAATTGGTGCTGATTTTGGGGGGGAGGGTGTAAAATACATTATTAATCCAATTGCTTAATCTATTTTCATTTTTTTCAAACTTATTTTGGTTTTCATTAACTTTATTTAATATTATTATCCTATTTCATGGTTTTGCAGGATAAATAATTTGCGAATATTAAATTTTAACGTTCCCTTTTTATTATATATAAAAAAGCGTTCAGTTTGAGACGAAATTCAGGACATAAGGCCTCTGAAGATGGACAGTGAGATCTGTCCGAAACGTCAGAAATTAAAAAGTCCTTTTAAGGACTACTTTACGCGGGTAAACCGAGAACATTATTCTACATTTTACACCCGTGAAAACCTTAACCATAACATATATATATATATATATATATATATATATATATATATATATATATATATATATATATATATATATATATATATATATATATATATATATATATGTTATGGTTAAGGTTTCACATTAGTTAAGTTATATATATATATATAACTTAACTAATGTGCTTCTGAGTTATTTGTCCACCTCATCCTATAATGCCGTAAATGTTTGAAGATTGCCCAAGTGAAAAATAGTTTTTTTTTATTGTAATATAAGTAATATAGATACATAAATCATCATTGGTTATGTATGCCTTATCAGAAAAAAAGGAGTTCTTGTGCCTGAAGGGAGCCACGATTCTTTCATAGGTTTTATGTTGTAATAATATTTTTGTATGGATTATAGATTTTTCAATGTAATGTTTAATTTAAGTTTATTTGAATTTTTTTTATTTAATTTTTTTTTCTGATTGATTGACAATGCAGCGCAGTTCAGAAGGGAGATTATTGTAGTTTTTTAATGCTTGGTATATATAATGGTTTTGCATTTGTGTTGTTTTAAAATTTGGTGTAATAAATTGATTTGTAATTTTTAAATACTGAAGACAATATTAGTGATTTTTTCAAACGAAAATCTGAAACAGAAAAATCAGAAAAGGAAACGGTCACATCTGGGACTCGAACCCAGGACCCTTGTCTTTCCGGGACAATTGTCCCGGAAAGACAAGGGTCCTGGGTTCGAGTCCCAGATGTGACCGTTTCCTTTTCTGATTTTTCTGTTTCAGATTTTCGTTTGAAAAAATCACTAATATTGTCTTCAGTATTAAAATATTATAATTTGAGGTTTTACTCAATAAGTTATTCCGAAAAATAATAATAAATTGATTTGTATTTCTCATTAGTTTGTAAAATTCTTGGTATTCTTTGTTATTTTTTTCTTTGCATATTTTTACAATGGAAGCTTTCTTAAATATGTCATTGACATTTGGTACTGTAAACAATTTAAATAGTGACTCTGTTGAGAAGGTAGAATTTTTTTTTAGTATTACTTTTATGATGTATCTTAGTGAAACTTTTACAGAGTTTAGATTGTTTTTATAGGATCCTCCCCAGCCTATGATTTCGTAGATAAGCAAAAAGTGTAAAAGTGCATAGTACACATTTTTGATTGTTTTCACATTTAAAATATTTCCTAACCTAACAAAAATATATTTATACATTTCCTGATTCTCTTTACAAGCTCTGTAATGTGGCTGTTCCACTTCAGATTTTGATCAATGATCACACCGAGATATTTAACTTCAGAAGAAGAGTTGATTACAGTACAAATAGGATCGTTTTGTTTACAGTTTACATTATCACATTTTTCGTCGTGGATTATAATACTAACTTTCTGATTAGGTATGTTCTTTAAGGAAAATAAGACATATGTTGTTTTTTTGCATTAAGTGTGAGCAGGTTATTATCAAACCATGATTTTAAAGCATTAATTCTTCATTTGCAAGTTTGTTAACTATTTCCCATGTTTGACCTTTTATTAATAATACAGTGTCATCTGCGTAGGAAAATAATTCTCCTTTAATTTTCTGTTATAAAATTTCATTTTCATATATTAGAAATAATAATGGACCGAGAACCGTGCCTTGAGGAATGCCAAATTTACTTGTTAGTGATGTACTAAATGTTTGGTTTAATTTTACAATTTGAGGTCTCTCTGTTAAGTAGCTTTCTATCCATTTAAGGGCTATGTGGTTTATGCCATTTGCTATTAATTTTAATACAAGTCTTTCATGGGAAATACTGTCAAATGCTAAAATAGATCATTTTCAATCTGTCAATATTCAGTACTTCCGTCTATAAAAAAGGTATGTAAATATCGTCATTTAGATATGGTTTTATTTATTTGCGATTTATAATTTAGATTTGTGCCAACAGTAACACCTAAACATTTGATATTTCAACTTTAGCGAGTTCATTGCACAATGAACATGTTATGTGAGCATTAATATATGATTTGCTTAATTATTCATTCGCGGTGCAATTAAATGGCAATAACACTAATGAATTATTTACCATTCAAAAAATTATATCTGGCTAACCACCGCCCAAATGTAGGCGGGAAAGCACACCTCCGTCATGGCACACACTCCTTGCTTCATTCATATTCATACATTTTTTCTACTGCTGACATGGCCCGGCTTTAGATTATGAGATTTCGTTCGAATTGCGAGGCCATTCAGCGAGTGCTTAGCCAATCTTAAAAACAAATCCTCCGATGCAGTTGATATATGTAACGTGCAACATTGGATATTGTATTTATATCCATCCCACAAAACTCATTTTCATCATTGCTTTATGTCATCTTTTATACTAGTAATTCATTAGTTTCCAGTATGTCTGTCATTAAAATTCCGAATGAACTTGATTCACTCATCCGTGTGAGCACGGCCACGAGCCACCGCTTCAGCTTGATCACCTTATTGCCTTGTTAATAGGTACATCATCTTACCTCACCCCACGCACCTGCTGCCTGCTACCAGCTGGGCACATCTCATCACGGATGTGACTTGGAGACGCCCGAAGGTCAGAAGTTCACAAATCTTGTCCCCTGTGCAGGGAGGGACTAACAAAATTGACATTCTCGGGGCAAACTTTATTGTCCCAAGCACAATTAAATGTTTTGTAATATTCATTCCGTTAAGTCTGTAAAGCTGTAAAACGTCGTTAAGATGTATAAATTAATTAATAAATTACGAGTATTATTAAAATAGGGGAAGTAATGAGTTTCAGGGTAAACAAAAAGCTGTATAATTTGTGGATATTTCAATATGTAAACCGTAAAATTTATTTGAGATATCTGAATAAGGGAAATTTCGCGTAACTCTCTGGGCCAGTCTGCACCAGTCCCAAGGCACCTGTGACTTGTAACTCTCTGGGCCAGTCTGCTCCTGTCCCTAGGCACCTGTGACTTGTAACTCTCTGGGCCAGTCTGCACCAGTCCCAAGGCACCTGTGACTTGTAACTCTCTGGGCCAGTCTGTTTCCGTCCCCAGGCACCTGTGACTTGTAACTCTCTGGGCCAGTCTGTTCCGTCCACAGGCACCTGTGACTTGTAACTCTCTGGACCAGTCTGCTCCTGTCCCCAGGCACCTGTGACTTGTAACTCTCTGGGCCAGTCTGCTCCAATCCCAAGGCACCTGTGACTTGTAACTCTATGGGCCAGTCTGCCCCTGTTCCTAGGCACCTGTGACTCGTTACCATTGATATTTACACAACGTGTGTTATCAATGGTTACCTCGTCACTACCTTACTAAGTCTTACGTAAGTGCTACTTTTTGGCGGCTTCATTCACCGCCGAGTCCCCACTCCTCGGTTCTTTCGGAAACATGCTAATAACAGAAATATGTTTACAGTTTACAGTCAAATTATGTTTTGAATCTTTTCGAAGGAGGATTAGTCCTATAGCTTTTAATCTTCTTATCGTCCCGCCTTATCAGAGAACAGTGGCTAAAAAAATCATTATGTTGAAAATTGCGAACGGCATAATCGGAAGGTGGGAGGGATCCTCCAAAATTAAATCATTTTAATATACGTTCAAGTTCGTTTTTACTGACGTCCATGGTTGTAATACGTTAAGTCATTACATTTTTTAAGAGTACCAACTGCTCCAGACCGAAAGGATCCAGTGCGACTATGGCATCCCAGATTGGGGTAAGTTGTGAGGCTGAAGGAAATGGGGTGGGAAGGAGATGAGAAAGAGGAAGGTGGGTCAGTACCTGGCTATTCAGATATGGTCACCAAATATGGTGGAAATCATTTCGAGCAACGTTTTAATTCAGAATTATGGCCTCACACCAGGGCGATACTGAGAGTATCTCCCACTCTGGAATGTGCCGGAGTAATGTACTATACATTATTTTTAATGAGTAAATTGTTAAATAACACCAATTAATCAAAAAAAATTGTGTGCATGCCGGATTTGAACCAGCGACCTCCGATTTGCTAGTAGAGAGCCTTATCCCTCGTACATGGAGATACATAAGTAATGCTGCAATAATTGAATGAGCGAAGAAATGAGTTTAAAGAGAATATATGACGCAAATGCGAATGGTAGCAGAAGTCGGGGACGCCCGAGAAAGACATGGCACGATCAAGTGAATCAGATGCTTGAATTGGGTTATGTTAAGAGTAAGAATAATATATTATAATCATATAATAATAGATTATGTATGAGACGATGTATGAATGTGAATGAGGAAAGAAGTGTGTGCCAAGACCGAATTATTTTGCGGTCCGTCCTATATGCCTACCCCTGCGGAGAAACGGCGGTTAGTTGAGTAGTTAAACGGTTGGTTAGTTATGTTTAAACATTACAACTTTCCCAATGACACGTTATTTATCCCCAACGCTGTGCGCTGGTGAGAAATAAAAATAAAGCATTATTACATTTTATAAAGGTGGTGATCGTGACCATGACCCTATTTATTAAAAGCGTTACTAGAATCGTTCGGCGGTGTCAATCTTATCACATTTACATTACATCATATTTGGCATTCTAGAGAAAACACCAGCCCGGTACAGTCGGCAGACCGCATGAAGCTCTTTCTCTCTCGTATAGGCGTTTGCGGCTCTTCGGACATCAACTCCAACTATCTCACCTGTCTTAAACAGCTTTATAAGATGAAGCCAATGAACGAACTTTGACTCGAACATATATTCTAGCTGTTTATGTTACACGTTTTTAACAATTAGTAATTTGTAACGACAGAGAACAAAATAAGTAGCATTCCCCCAAAAAATCTCTCAATAAGAGCAATGATCTCATCTCATCTCTGGCTTTCACACTACCACTCTGGCTTTCGCCATGGAGTAGGCTTTCACCATTGAAGTAATAATCATGTATTGTTTCATAGTGCTTTCACACAAACGAAGTATTGAATTCCGTAAGTCTAAACTTAAACTTTAATGATGATAAAACGATAGATAGGCGAAATAGATTTCAAAAGTAACTGAAATGTTAAAGGTGATTTAATAAACAACCTGTTACCAAAATACTTTTCAAACAAAATTTTATGCAACAAGGACATTCACAGACATAACACAAGGACGTTCAATGAAATCAGACCACCAAAAAAGGACAAAGAGAATACGCAAAAATCTACAAACGGATAAGATATTAAAAAATGGTATCGGAAACCATTAAAAACTATACCCATTAATAAAAGCAATATAAAATAAAATGATGTTATTACATATAAGTTATAATTAATAATTTGTAAACTTAAATTAACCCTCTTCTTGGCAATGTATCCTATAGTATACATAGTTTTCATAATTTTTTCCCACTTAAGCTGGTACATGGGTAAAACAGATTTTAATGAAATCTGCTTTAACATGTTCTGAACTTGATAATTAGTGCCACTAGAGCCATCTATTGTTTAATTAAGAAGAACAGTGACAGTTCAAACTCACACCGCTGCAAGATGGCTGCCAACAGAAGACGCACAACTAATTTGTCTGTAAGTTATCTTTATTTATTACTTGCATTATTAGATATTTAGTTATTTTAGGAATGAATTCGTGTTTATAAGGGTTCAGTGAATAATAAAAAATATATACTGAGTAACATATGTGACAAATCTTGTTTATATTGCATTCCAAAATGGTGTGTATCCTATGATATACACCGCCAAGTCTGCAGTGAATTACATTTGATTGAATGTGTATCCCCTGAGATACAATGCCAAGTTATTAAGAGTTTATATTATCTTATGTATAATGTCAAGTATTTATTGTTTATTGTATTATGTAGTAAACCCCTTTGAAATCTATATATTATGATTTTTTTCATTTTTCCATAGCCTCGCGAAATTGAAGAAATGCTGACTATAATAGCAGATTCTGATATTGAAAGTGACGAAGATGATGAACTACAAGATGATTCATCTGCAGTGCGCTCATCAAACTTTGGAATTGTTCATGATGCATTGGAGGAAGATAATGAACCAATGGCTCATGTTGCTGATCTTTCCGCAAACACCTCAAGCGCTGAACTACGGACACGTCGACATGTTAATCGTAAGAAAAAAATGAACTTTGATTGGAAAGAGAAAGATTTTATGTCAAAAGTAGACATATGTGACAATCATTTTACAACTCCAGAGAAGATAAAATCACCCTTAGAGTACTTCAAAATGTTTTTTTCAGAAGAAGCATTCAATATTATTGTTTGTAACACCAATTTGTATTCCACACAATCATCAAGCAAATGCATTGATACTTCCTACAGTGAGATATGTGACTTTCTGGCCATTGAAATTTTAATGGGCCTAATAAATCTACCAGCATACGCTGATTATTGGTCTGAAAAAATGCGAATTGAGCAAGTGGCAAGTATCATGCCACTCAAAAAATACCAGTCCATCAGAAGATATCTTCATTTTGTTAACAATGAGGATGTTGATGGGGATGTTTATTTTAAAATAAGGCCTCTTTTTGAACTGGTAAAGCAGAATTGTTTAAAAATTGAAAAAGATGATACCATACAAAGGAACAAGAGCAGGCGACAATATATAAAGAGCAAACCTAAAAAATGGGGCTTTAAAATGTTTGTCCGATCGGGGGTTTCGGGCATAGTATATGACTTCTTGATATACGGTGGAGAGGCAACATTTCGTGGTTGTGAATTTTCAAACTACGAAGAAAATCTTGGAATGGGGGCAAAAGTCGTTCAGACTCTCAGTAAGTCTATTCCCAATGCGGCATGCTCTGTTATATATTTTGACAATTTTTTTACCTCTTTTGAACTTCTGCATCATCTTCGTCATGAGTACGGAATTTTAGGTCTGGGCACCATGCGGCGAAATCGATTACGAGGATGTAAACTTAAACCTGATAAACAACTCAAGAGACTTGGAAGAGGAGCTTTTCATCAAATGACGGATGAGAAGAAAAAATTGGCTGCAGTCACTTGGTTTGACAATCGTGCTGTCATTATTGGAAGTTCATTTGTAGACTCACACCCATTATCTACAATACAAAGATATAGCAAACAGGACAAAAAAAAATTGACGTCACCTGCCCCGAAATAATAAAGCAGTACAATGCCCATATGGGTGGTGTCGACTTAGCCGATATGCTGATAGCTTTGTACCGATGCACTTTTCGCACACATCGTTGGTATATGGCGATATTTTCTCAATTACTCGATATATCTATCAACAACGCATGGCTACTTTACCGGCGTGAAGTGGCCCTACAAAAAGAAGGAAGCAAAAAAACAATATGTTTGAAGGATTTTCGTCTAAAAATTGCAAATGGTCTGCTTTACAAAAACAAAATACGTGGCCGTCCTATCGGAAACATCACAACGCCACCAAGCAAAATAAAGAATCTGGTAAAAGCCAGGCCGGATGATGAAGTCCGGTTTGATAACTTAGGACATTTTCCGGAACATAAAGAAAAAGCAAGATGCCGACTATGCAATTCTGGACAAACGTCTGTATTTTGCATAAAATGTGGACTAAGGCTTTATTTTACTGATAAGAGAAATTGCTTCCTATCATATCACACAAAATAATAGTTTTAATTAGCTTTTAAGACATATTTTTTTCATTTTCCATAGTAATTTATTTTAAATTTTGATTTGTAACAACCTGGCAATGTATCCTATAGGATACAACTCCAAATAAACTATATAAAAAACAATAAAAATATTTTTCATTTGTTTTTGTGAATCTGAAGCCTAACAGACTTCAAATATGTAAAAAAATATATTTTGTGATGCTTAATTCTATCGGTGCCAAGAAGAGGGTTAACAAACAACTAAAAAAAAATTAACTTTGATGATAATTTAAAAGTTATTTAGTATTGAATGTAGCTATCAATTCGTGGCTATCCAAAAGAAACAATGTAATTTTTTTACCTCCATATTTTATATTAACCTAATCCGAAACCGGTCGGTTCGCTTAAATATTCACTTCCCACCCTCCAATAAAGGATAATTATTGTAAAAATTTATTTTTGCAAAGCAAGAGTCATATTAGAACTACTAAATTAATGATCTGTAGTTTTATAGTGGAGTATCTTATTGAGTAAACTTATTGATTCCTAGATACCTGCGTTACCTTTTTATTTACTGTGTCTTGTTCTGTTTCATGTTTCGTTTATATTTGTTAGTACTATCTTAAAACCTCAAATAGTAATATTCAATCATTGAAGATAATGTGAACAACTTCCTAACGAAAAATGTGAAACGTAATAATGAAAAAAGTCACATCAAGGAATCTTTTTTCTGATATTCAGTTTCACATTTTTCGTTTGAGAGTAGTTAATATTGACTTCAACGATTAAATTAATGCATATTAAAGGGTTTAAATGGATTACTAAGAGTCTCAATGGATATTACAATAAAGTCAAGTTGTTGGAACCTACTGAACATGTGCAGGCATTTTTTCGTGTGTTTCAGCTTCTTACAAAAGCTACACGCGAACTCACATGCTTCTCAATTAGGCCAGTGCAATTAGCGCCAAAAAGGGGGTCGCGATCGAAGTAATTCCGGTAGTCCCAATTTTTTTATATGTTATATAAACTGATCCCCTGATGTAAAATCTGAGTTTCCGACCTTGGCGCACCTGTGCTCGCGCCGCCATTTTGAAAAAACTGGCCGAAATCGGGCAAAAATCTAGTTTTTCCCAAATACCTCATTTCCAATGCAAATTTCGGCTAAAGTATCTTTACAAATATAATAAAACATAAAATAACCTACAACTTTTATGAAAACAAATTTCTTCTATCTCTAATAGGTACCGAGGTAGAAAGTCGTAAAGGTGCATATATTTTTGAAAAAACATGAAAATTTTATTGATACCAATTATGTAGAACATAAAATTTCAAAAAAAGCTGTGCAGTTTTTATGTTAATATAGTGTTTTTACCGATACAAAGAATAAACAAATCTAGGTAGGTACGCACAGAAAATCTATCACGGTTTATTATCACCTTATTAGATTTTTGTTTTCATTTTTTTAAAATACATGCATGATGCATCTATAAATTTACTAGAGGGCACTTCGGTATGGAGGGGGCTACCCCCCTCCCCCACCCTTCTACTCCACCCCTCCGGTTCCCTTCAGTTGAATGGAACAATGGAATTCAGGGATTGAATCAGGAACGTCAGAGCAACATGTAGAGATGAGGCCTACAAGAATTAAGAGGGATGATCGAGACGTTCAAACTCTCATTGATTGGTTTGCTTGCCAAGAAGCATTTCCTAAAACAAACGTGATTATGTCTATTAGCAGTGGCACAATCGGGGATAGCAAATTCACTTGTGACATGGCTGAAAAGATGGGGAAATTAGCTATGTCTAAAGTTATCAACCAGAACTTTGGAAACCTACACTTAAAACGTAATGATGCGATAGTTTCTCTTGCGGCGGTGACCAGCAGTGTCAAAAATCAGGGTGTGACTATGGCAATAGATCCATTAATGCTATTCCATCGTATGTGTATTTCCAAAAAGTCTGAAAGTGAACTTAAAGAATATTTTCAATATGAACTCTCTCCTGTACCATTGTCTCTTTTCTCAGAGGAAGGCATGCGCAAAGAAACAAAGTCTATATTTCATTCAACATTCAACCCTCTACCAAATAATACAGAACTGGTAAGCAGTAAAATACACGTAATTGATGGAGGATATTTACTGCACAAAGTTGTATGGGGTCGTGCTCAACCTTTTTCAGTAATTTTCCAGCAATATGTCAGGTATGTACAAAATCATTATGGATCCAATGCAGTAGTGGTATTCGATGGATACCCAGATTCTATGGAAAAGAAAAGCACTAAAGGGGTGAAAAGAGCACGGCGTGCCAGAGTTACAACTTCTGCTGAAGTTGTAACTCTTTCGAAGAACAAGTTTCGTTTTATTTCCCTACTCAGAACCTCATTTGCACGATCCCACATAACGACAGTACAAGCTGAAGAGGATGCTGACGTTCTCATAGTGAACACAACAAATTCGTTGTCATCTCAACATGATGTAGTCATAATCGTTGGTCAGGATATTGATCTGCTGGTACTCCTCACAGCTCTCTCACCTCCCAACGTATATTACCAAAAAGTTGGAAAAGGTAAATCACCTAACGCGTTGTACTCGAACAAATGAACACATTGAAATAGTTGAAAACATTTTATTCCTTCATGCCATAAGTGGTTGCGATACAACTGGAGCTCCTTTCGGTCAAGGCAAAAACAAATTTTGTAATATTCTTCTCAAGAACCACTCGGTGAATGAATTTGTTCGTGTATTTCAAGACCCAAAAGCAAAGACAGAAACAATCACTTTGGCTGCCGAACAACTATTTGCACTTTTGTATGGCGGCAACGAGAAATCAAATTTGTAAAATTTAAGGTACATCATTCTTGTCAAAGGAGTAAAAAAGAACAAATTCAATTTATCCAGGCTACCACCCACCAAAGATGCAATCCAGCAACACGCTTCAAGAACATACTTGCAAGTGCAGACTTGGCTTGTTCACGATAAAGATACGACTGAATGGGGGTGGAAAAAGGATGCTTTTGGGTTACTTACTCCAGTAACAATGTTGAAGGAAGCTGCACCTCAAGCCTTGCTGAACTTCATATCATGTCAATGCAAAAAAGGTTGCGCTGGAAAGTGCACCTGCAGAAAGTCGGGTTTGAAATTTTCCCTACTCTGCATTCATTGCAATTGCAACTCCTGCGAGAATGCTGTAGAAGCCTTCGTTGATGACGATGACGAGGAATATGATGACCCAGTCGCCACAAATTTGGGTGATAAGACAGATGAAGAAGCTATTCAGGGCCAGAAGTAAGAAACTATAGTCAAGGGCTCGTACTTCTGTCTAAACTGATCTACCATTAATTTTATTTTTTGTTATGCTGACAACTTAACTAATAAAGAAAAGAATGTCAATAAATGTTAATTTTACGCAAATACCATTTTTTATATACCTTATCATCTTAATTGTATTAATAATCTTAAATGTATATTGTGATTACGTTGATAGGCATGTCAGACCAAGCTGCGAGCACAAATGTAGTGGCTTTGCCTATTTTAGTGGTCTTCCCATTGGGAATGTATGGCGACCGATATGCTGAAATAGTCTATCTACTATATTTATAGCTAGGTCTGACACAGGCATGACGATTGTTGTCAACGTATATGTTCTTAGAATAATAATTGTTAAAGAAAAATAAAATCAAGGAATGCCAAGTTTAAAACACCTAACCTCTGTTTCAATTTTTGGCCTGGTTTTGGTGGATTAGAGTTTGGATACGTAATAGAGATAAAAAAATATAAATTATGTACCTATTTCTTAAACGAAATTTTATTTTCTACAAAATTATTTTTCACAAAATTGTACTGGAAACGAGGTATTTATAAAAAACCAAACCTAGTCGCGCAAAAAAATTGTTTTTTCAAAAATATACGCACCTTTACGACTTTCTACCTCGGTACCTATTAGAGATAGAAGAAATTTGTTTTCCCAAAAGTTGTAGGTTATTTTATGTTATATTATACTTGTAAAAATACTTAGCCGAAATTTGCATTGGAAATGAGGTATTTGGGAAAAACTAGATTTTGGCCCGATTTCGGCCAGTTTTTTCAAAATGGCGGCGCGAGCACAGGTGCGCCAAGGTCGGAAACTCAGATTTTACATCAGGGGATCAGTTTATATAACATATAAAAAAATTGGGACTACCGAAATTACTTCGAACGCGAATCGCTAATTGCACTGGCCTAAATCCATAAATTAATATGTTTTCAATTTACGCAAAGTTGCCGGTGACATATACTCGTACGTGTATTGTACAAAATACGTGTAACTGAATAATGTAGCACTTTTCAAATGGAATCATTTTTAAGGTTTTCAAATTTATTATGTTGTATAATGTGTATATTTATATTCTGTCATTTGCTGCATTTGTTTATAAGAAAAAAACTGTTAATTGTGTATGGCCAAGTGCATCACCCTTAATGGGTGCAAACTTAAATAATTTTATTTAAATTAAATAACTAATAAATGTGTTAAGCCAATCAGGTATCTACCATAAACCACATTACTATTTTTCTGATGACGAAAAATTTACTTGATGTCGGTATTATATTAGGTGTAATATTTAATTTAAATGTAATAAAATTTTTGAACGATGTGATATGTGACGAAGCAATATTTAATTTTATACAGCAGCCCAGGGGTAAGGTACACAAACCTTCGGGAGGTGATTCTATATGATGGTAGAATTTAAAAAAAAAATCCCCTACAAAGTTAATTTTCAAAGGAAGTTTATTTATTTTTCCATGAAAGCATTTCAACTTAATTAGAAACTTCCTTATAACTTTGCAATTTCAAATTTTTGTAAACTATTTTACTTGAATTAACATGTAGAATCGCAAGTGCACTTTACCCCCGAACACTTTATATAACTAATATAAATATAATTTATTCAAATGGATTACATTGATAATACATCGGCCGAATTCAGTCTCATTATACATGATGTCCTAAGTGGCGAGTCAGATCGAAGGTTAGTTTCAAAACTGTTTAAGAAATCCTTCCCACTTATAAACAAGACGCATACATAATTTAATGTTTATTCTTGGTATTTATTAGATACGTTAATGCCATTAAATATTATTATAAAACATTGACGTGATTTAAAGTGAATATGATTATTAGTTATTATCAATCAATTAGGCGCCTTTGTTTATAATTTCATCATTTTTCGTTGACCTTTTCATCGTTTAGTGGCCCTCAAAATATTAATTATTCTGTTCTCTGATCCTACCTGTGTAAACCATACTTATGAAATCACATACATATTATATTATTATCTTATATTTTATTAGGTACCTGTTTACGTGTTTTATGTAAAATACCGAGGAATATTATAAATGAATATGTCTATTATCAAACACTAGGCTTCGTGTGTGAAAAATGGGTCAGTTAAAAGAAAGGATGAAATCACTGAACAGACAATCCCTAGAAGTTTGATGCTTATGTATAGAGGTTGACGACATGACGCCAACGCCGCAAAATTCACGAATAAAAACGAACATGTGGTTTTGGCGGCATATCGAAAATCGCACATTTTAAACCGTTATAGAAAATTTACTCGTCAACAGTGGAAATATTCTAGTTGCATAAGACCTCTTGAGTTCCAGGCTCAGAGACCAATGAAATGTGCCATTTTCGTTTTGCCGCCATAAAGACATGTTTGTTTTTATTCGTGAATATGGTGGCGCGGCGTTGACGTGACTCCCGGCAACGTCGGTGGCAGCCATCTTACCAGCCATTGGCATTTTCTACGTCACAAACCAGTACCTATCTCTTCAAGAAAGAATTTTAAAATGTTTGTTCATTTTCACCAGAAACAACATAAAATTCAAAAGCTTACTTCGGGCATACGGATACGCCAACAACACAATTCTATCGGTTTGTCTCTTCAGTGGGTGAAATGAATAAAATATTGACAATAGTAAAAGGTTACGTATAATAATTGCATTCACGTTACAATAACAATATGGGACTTAAAGGTAACAGATATTCCGTACACAAGCATGTTTTCACCTGTGTCTGATGTGGTAATGTGAGTTAATGTTTATAAACGATCGCATTGTTTTAGGACATTGAAGTATTTGTCTGTGCAACGCGTACTTTGTAGTTTTACTATTTCTTGCATTGCGTCATAACTTTCAATTGTTGTGGGCTTTATATTGTTCCGGTTATAACCTTGTATAACACAATGCGACAGTTGAAGTCGGCGGTCGAGGAAATTATGTCGAAAATTTTAATTAAATTAATATTACACGCATTTTCAGATAAGGGTGTTTGTTCTTACGCTGTCCACAAAGATAAATTCGTAGATGAATAGGGAATTTTCACCGTTTTTTTTTACTCTCGGAAAAAATATGAAAATATTACGATAATAAAGGTATTTTTATGTGGGCAAATACATTTTCAATAAATTCAATGTGCCATTTTCAATTTGCCCCCAAAACGACTTGTTCGTTTTTATTCGTGAATATGGCAGCGTTGACGTCACGCCAGGCAACGTCAGTGACAATCGTCTTACCAGCCATTGGCGTGTTCTACATCTTAATGAGGTTGTAGCCAGTTGGAACCGTTTCGGAAAGTGCGGATCGGTTAAATCGTTTTTCAAATCAATTATTATGAGTGAAAATATTTAAATTACATATTAGTACGAAAATCATAATCAGAAAAATAAACTCTAATTTGAACAATTCATCAAATTTCAATGTTGATTTTCAAGTTCTGTGAAGTTGCAGTTGGACCAGTTGCTTCGCGAATCTGAAATATTAACAGAAATTGGATAGAACCTTCACAGAACTTGAAAATCAGCTTTTAAATTTGATGAATTGTTCAAATTCTGTGAAACAACCCGACCTTAGTCTTATACAAATTTTAACGGTGTTCATAGTTTTCTAAAAATACCCCATTTCGCCTTCTTCTGTGTACGACTTATAAGGCAAAATAAAGACAGACCAATTTCAGAATAATTATAGAGCTCTTAGATAAATTTCATGTTGATAGCCGACCACCGCGCGTGGTAAATGGTGGCAATAGAAGGAGAAGAATTCGGAGATATGTATAAAGAGTTAACAAAATCTAAATTAAGTTAGAGTATTATAATTCTCTTTTAAGAATAACTGTATTATCAAAATACAATTTTCATGGTTCTGATTATCGTTCTTTGAAAAGTAGTAAGAAATTCTAAAAAAAAGAAAAAATGAATTAATTGAACCTTGATTCAATTTATGATATTCTAATAAAAAACATCATAGTGTTAGATCCACTGAAGTTAGCCAACAGCGGATTCTCTTGATATTTCACAATAATTGAAATGAATTTATGACAACCGAGTCCTTCATGTGTTCCATTAACTTTTCGATTATTTCTTGAATGATGCTTTAGAAATGACATTCTAGGATCCTAATGACCAAGCCGAACTATCAACATACAAATCGATTATTTATGTTTTATTTTCGAGCAATATAATTCTGAAATGATACCAGCTTGATCACAAAAAGTGGAAATTTACAAGTCAATTTGATGGAAACTACTGGATATTAAAGTTTTGTCCTTCTAAAATATGCTCGTTTGATCTTTTTCAAAATAAAATAATTTTACTAAGATTTAATTATTATTAATATATATTATATTATAGGTACCTATACAAAATTACAAAAAGTCAACATAATATTATAAGCAGACGTGTTTTTAATTACAATTTTTAGGATGAATAAACTTCAAATTAAATTATTGTAATATTTTAGTATATGTGTCTAATGTCTTATTTTTAACTATTTTGAGCCGTCAACACTTTTTACTTATTGGAAAATGTACAATTTTCCGGTTTAACTTATCATAAAATAGCAACGTTAATTTATTTCCCTTAGATAAATGATGTACGAAGATTCTAAAGAAATGCTTAGATTTCCCAAGACAATTTTGGGAATTATAGTACTAAATGTGTTAAATATTTATGTGAGAATTCGCACACACCTAATAATAATCTACCCAAACTCACCGCATACGGATACTGAGTACGTGTCCTTACAATGTTGTGTTAAGGTGTGAATTTCCCAGATTCCTAACTATAGTTACAAAGAAACATAAACACTGGTAATATTTCCATATTCTATTATCTCTTTAAGTTTATTCTACAGTTTAGAAAAACACAGCCTAGACAAATAGTATAACCGATTAGTTAATTTTTTCACGGTCGAGGCAAATATTAGCAAATAATATAACGTATATATTTTTTTAATTTAATTAAAACCAAATTTAAAAATATAATTATTATGTTCTGCAAGTATTTTTTGGTTTTTTCATTATTACAACTGTTTAAGGCCATTTTCAAACTGTGGTTTTAACCACGTTTAGACGACTTATTTATATGATTCTATTTTAACGATTAAGATAACATAGTCATTATTAAACAATTAAGATAACATTAATGTGGGGAAAACAGACTTCAAAATACCCCCACAGAATATGAAATCTGTTGTAACAATTATTTTATTAGTAAATCGGTTTAACCGGTAATAAATCAATTTAAATTGGGAGGGGGTAAAATAGAATCATATAAACAAGTCGTCTAAACGTGGTTAAAACCACAGTTTGAAAATGGTAATGAAAGACGAAACAGCTGTAACAATAAATTTGATTTAAATTAAATTTAAACAAAAGAATAAATATAGTTAAAAACAATAAATATGATATTATTCTTCCTGTGATGAATTTAAAATATTTTCTACGTGGGCATGTTATGTATGTTTTCGTAATAATGTATATTTCGTGATACTGATTTAATAAGCATATATATTTAACCTTCCAAAACACCAATAAAATCTTAAATCGTATGTATTATAATTTATCTCTTTGGTGTCCAGTTAAATCATCAATTAAAATATAAATAGTGTTCATAGAAAATAATACTACGTTAATCATAAATAAATGCTACATTTGAAATTCTCCCGCAGTAAATAACTTCGGTGGAAAATGTAAAACTTTTTACATTTTAGATAGATGTATGCATATTTAAGCTTTTTATTTTTTTATTATTGTGAAACTCAAGTCCGGCAGAGGAGGCAAGGTAAAGGTTCATTGACAGAACAAACATCCGTCCTAAAGTGTTGCGTAAAGATTGTGCGTCGTTTCATCCAAGATCGTAACTCTCAATGTTTACTTATCAATTCACACCATTAACAGACATTGAGGCATACACCTTGTAGCGAATCTGCTGGCATCTCATAAAACGTAGGTATACCTACATAATAAATTATGTACCTGAATGACAAAGAACATTTGGAGAACTATCTGTAACTGTAGATAAAAAATACATTTTTATTGTTTTTTTGCTATTTTTTGTTGTTTTTATGATCGTTTTAGTGCAGTGCTGATAATGTGGCGCAGAAGTAATGATTTTTCAACATTTGTAATTATTTCGCCTAACGTATCGTCCTGGTAATATAAAATAGGTTATACCCTCCCCGCAATCGGGTGGAATAGCCTCTTGTCCAAACCTGGCAGAGTTGGTGCCTTTATTAATTGTATTTTGTAAGCACTTAGTTTTCTGTATTGTCCAGTGCGCCACCCCTGACGCAGCGGTAGCAGTTAAAGGGAAGGTTCCCTTCGACCATGATTTCTTGTTCTCTTGCGGTTCTGGCTATCTGTGTTTATTTATGGTTCTATCTATGGTTCTCCACTATCCCACCGTCTTCATGGGGGTCACGTCTGGCCATTGTGGTGCCGAGGACGGTGTGGAGGGCTTGAAAGACCACCTTACCGTCCCACTGCTCACTCTCGTTGGGACAGCCTGTGGTGCGCCAGAAGCAGAGGCTGTTTTTGTGTTGTTCAATGCCATGGGAACGTGTTTGAATTTGCAGTTCCGTTATAACATATGTTCTTCTTTATAAATGTTGTCTCTCCACTATCTTCAGGAACAAGAACAAACTGCCTTGGATGAGAGCACTCAAACGTTTTTGGTATGTAAAAATGTTGGACCATGAAGGGACAATCGGGGGCTTTCAAAATCATTTACAATGGCTTCGTTTAAAACAACAAAAGAAGAGTCTTGACATTAGAATCGATAAAGGGACCCATCTGGTCCTTAAAACGGGTCGGAAAACTGGTGGGTGCTCTCGACTGTAATTGAGTAGGTATTTATATAGTATGTAGGTACATATTTTGTAGAACATCCTGTACATGACAAGTTCACGAAAAGTAGTCGTTCTGTATCGCTTAAAATTTCCAAGTTTATTTTTATTAGTGCCAGGAGTATTTAGAGAGCGGTTTGGATAATAGAAGAAGTCGAGGACGCCCGAGGAATATTTAACGCAATATCTCTGCACCGGAATGAGATACGGAGTCGAATTAATAGACGTGATATTTTTTTACAGTAATATTTTGGTATACAGTAATGTAATGTAATGTAAGTAAAAGTCGGAGACGCCCGATAAAGACCAGTTAAAGTTATTAGTTTATTAGTTAAGCGATAGCGAAGAATTGCAGGGTCCACTAGTTTATTATATTTTACATCCATGCAATCAATGAATGGAAAACGTATCAAAGGCGGAAATTTTCTAATTATTATTTTTAATTTAAATACGAAGGTCACAACTTCATAATTTGGTGACCGACTTTTCCTTACGCATCCTATAATTAATGCCGCTTTTTTATGTATTTTTACAAGAAATATTTTTTTCTAGGAAGCCTTGAACCAGGTGAACTCTATTAAAAATGGTCGCAGCCAGGGTTTTCAAGAATTACCCAAAACATTTAGATTTTTCTCTATAGCCACGGGCCGCTGGTTGTGCATCACTGGTTTGTGACAAGTAAAATTTCATAGCCGAAAACCAAAACAATCCAGTTAGCTAGTTATTTATGACAAGTGAGATTTAACAAGCGGTGGGTACAGTACGCGCAAGGTAGTGATATTTTTCATGGAAGCCTTGAACCAGTTGATGATAGTTATAATGCGTTGATTGTTTTGAAGAGGAAATTGAGAAGCATATTTAAATCTTTAATACAATCATTGTTAATAAATTTGAGTAATAAAAGTGTATTTTTCTAATTATTTTTTTAATAAGAAGTATCTACTCGTATTTTGAAAATAAACTATACTTTTGCGAATATATTGATAGTAGATGATAGTAGAGAGTTACATATTATGACTGTTAAAAAATCTCTTTTGGATATAGCGACTAACGCCTATAAGGAGCAAATTTAGTCGGTCCCCTCGTTCCCGTTATAACCAAGTTTGGCTGTATTATATTGTTAACTGACTGTTGCATCGTTAGAATTTTCGAAACGTTACAAAAACCATACCAATGTCTAAAACTCACATTCGTTATGGCCTTGGAATTGGGAATGCCAAGTAAGTAGGTACTTAAATACTGACGAAATTGCGGGTAATTCAAACAACTAATTACATCTATCAATAAAATTAAACTCGATTTTAAAAGACATATTTTTTTTATAAATTGACGACTAGTAGGCAATTTGACGACCTCCGTAGCCAAGCGGCTAAGAATTTAAACAATTATTTTTTACAATACAATACAATTTTAACTGTACTAGATCTTATTTTTTAAAATCTTCCTGTTTTCACGCAAAGCGTTTGCGCTCTTCTGTCCTGTTCAGGGTGGATCAATGCAAAACGAACTCTAAGCAGAATTCTTGTCTGAACAGACTACGCAATAATTACAATAACGTATTATCCAAGGTGGATATTTTCAGTTGCGAACTTACCAAATACAGAGGTCCATAAAAGAATATTTCTCCGATGGTTTGTGAATAATTTTATGTCTCTATTGTTATATCTACATGGCTATAAATGTATTGATTAATGTTATGTTTTGTAAATTTTTCGTTTTAAATCTTTTGTTTGGTATAATTTTTTGATTTCATATTCCTTTCTTAAAAAAATGATTTAGTTATTCCTTATTATGCTGTCTCAGTAGAGGTAAAGTCACAAGGAGGAAATCCATAATTGGTTTTATTTTGGCTATGTACTAGTAATACTTATGTACAAACTGAAATAAATGTAAACTCTCGATTTCCCGAAAATTAATAAATAAATAAATATAATTGTCTGGTAAAAAATATTTGTATCACATATGTATTTTCCATACAATAGCTGGGCCCGCCATTGAAATGGGTATATAATATCCTACTTGCCTTCTTATAATCGGGCATAATGCGTGATCGTGTCACACCCACCTAAAAACTTGATAATGTCGATATACGTTACATATGGCACGTTTTACATTATTTATGCAACGTGACACTACGCGTTCCGTAATGCCGTATACTCGATCAGTTTTTTTTAAGAAATCTAAGGCGCTCTTCGGTTCCACATTTCTAGTGAATGTATTACAAATCATATGAACGAAAGTGATGTAAATGAGACGTTTTGTCCATGTTAATTGGAAGGTTTCATTGTTGCGTAATATAATATGCGGTATTAGATTTTAAGTGTTCCAGACCTGGATACATACATAGAGAAGCGAAATTACTTGAATATGTATCGTTATTTCTCCTTTGTGGATAGGTGGGAAGTTATTTTCACGTAGGTGCCAATTCTGTTAAACCTAAGGGTGAATTAATCGATATTTACATAATGGGTACATGGAGAAAAATGAGTTTTACTAATTTATTAAAAATCTCTTCAAATTATTGGTGATCCGGTTAAAAGCAGGATTGCAGACCGTTTCCTGATATTTTTTTAGTAAATTTCTAACATATCAAATATGATTTAAGATTTTCTAACATATCGGTTGTGATGGACCAAGGTTTTTCCCAAGGAACTTTCCCACAACGCTGAAAAAGAGTATTATTGCGAAAATAACTCTTAAGATCTTGTTACTGTATACTCCATACAGGGATCGAGAGGCTTAGCTAGGGTTTTCTTTTTAAGGTATGCCTTATAAAGGGCGCCCCCACTAGCTTAGGAAAATCGAAGGACAATGACCAGGATGCTGCAACATTTTACAAATCAGACAGAAGAAATCATCATTAATTTTACGTAGGTAGAAAGATAGGATCATCACACGGTTATATCGGAGCACGCATGTTGCACCATGCACCTGTATTCGCTTTGATAATATATAATGACAAAATGCGAAAATATTACGAAACAAGTGTTCCTAAATCGTCATAATAATCAATCCCGTTTTTGACCAGAGTACGGATAATTTTAAGAGATTATTAAAAAAAATTGCAATTCTAATTACTCTCCGTGTGCCAATAGCATTACATTAAAAGGTTGTCAGTGTGTTAGTTTAGGTTCTATAGCAGTACATTAAAAGGTTGTCAGTGTGCTAGTTTAGGTTCAATAGCAGTACATCAAAAGGTTTTCAGTGTATTAGTTTAGGTTCTATAGCAGTACGTTAAAACGTTATCGTTAGTTTAGGTTCAGTAAGCTGAATTTTTCTTTACTTGTGAAATTGATCAAACATTTTTAATCTGACTCCTTTATAAAGCAGAGATACACAATTTTAATAGCGTCCCTGGGGGTTAGCAGTCAAAACGTCTTTTGAAAATTAAGTTTTCTTTAAAATCGGTGTAGACCTCCTCCACCCTCCTAGCTCCTAGTGTTTGTCTGTTTAGTAAGTTCGATAAGGGTTGTATAACACGGTTTAGTAAGGATATTCGGTTTATTGAGCCAATAGGTTCTACGTAAGACTTGTCTAATACGGTGTAGCGGTGAGATGCATATTCACTTTATTAAACTATAGGTTCTGCGGTAAAGATTGTATATTATACGGTGTAGCAAGAATTTTCGCTGAACCAGTAGGTTCTACGATAACAGTTGTATAATACAGTGAAGCAAGAATATTCACTTTATTGAACCAAAACGAGGTGATTTTGCACAACAGCGCTTTACAAATCATCCAAATATTATTTTTAATATAACGCACTCGTAGCTGATGTCGAATAACGTAGGAATGACCATTACGATGCGTAATTACTCATTTGAAATAGCACTAAGGTACTATGGAATGTGCAGCCTAATCGGTATGCAAGGATATCCGCCGCCTGCAGCGATCTGCTGAGTGAGATAATATTATATCATCGTGTCACTATATTGGCCAATAAAGTTCAAATTATGTATCACATTGCACATATTGCGTAAAATCGGGTGTTAGCGATGCCACGGACTCGTGAATCATTACAATATCGTGAATATGGAATAGACAGCTTTGTGGAAAAGCGGTACAGATTTCTTTTCATCCTATCGAAATTAATTCTTGACTTTCTTATGCAATATGGTTTTACCACTTTGCATGGTAAGTTTTATCGAACTGGGTCGGCCCGTCGTAAGTTATGAAAATTTTATATAAATGTGATAATATATATTCACGTTGGCCGCATTCAGATACTCTTTTATACACTACAATTATCGTTATCTTAATTTTTAACGGAATCTGACAGGAGTCCAGACTTGCAGGCCGGCGATTGAAGTAGCGAATATCCATGCTAGATATTTCGATGGTCCAGTATTAACGGGAAACAAGTTCGAAAAATCATAAATTACAATACGGGTAACAGAATATTTGCCAAAAAGAAGCTCTTCTCAGTTTTAAACAAACAAAAAACTGTCAAAAAGCGAGTCGAAAAACCTGTTTGAAAATATCCAAATATTTAAATATTCCCAGTCAATAAAACTGGCGACTGTGCCATGCATTTTATTTAAATGTGGAAATTTCAGTGAAAAATGTTGAAATACATATTTAGAAATACTCAAAAACAAAATATTGATTATCTCAGAATAACAGATTTGTACTTGTTGCGGTTAAATGTCGAGCGATCAATTTGCTAAATATTTGGTTTAAAAAAAGAGTTATTCGGTTTATTCAAGTATTTAGGCCTGAAATCCAAATTTAAGAATAAGTCCTGCTGAGATGTTGATATTATGTATTTGAAAAAAGTGGTTTCGAACAAATTTATGTGTGCTTAGGTTGGCTAAAAAACGACACACCGCGTGCGTTTTTACTCTTCCGAACTGGGCCAATCTCTTCTGCCTCTCTTCTCGGTTGGTTTTTGAATATGGGTTTTTTTATCTAAAAAACTAACCTTTAAAACTTTGGCGGTTTCCTATTAAAACCGCTTCATTAAAAAAACTTTAACGCATTCTTGTAAATTAAAAATTCTAAAATATCTTCCCATTTTCTGATTGCTCGGCAAACGTAACAATGGTATAGGGATGGTGAAATAATTCATAAAATTTTAACTTCAATGTTTTTTTATTATATTTATTTATTCATTTAAAATTTACGGCACAAGTGCCATTTACATACAAAAGTTTTTATTTTATTTTTTTACACATATTAGTGCAGTATTAAATTTTGATGAGAAAAATTAAAGAATTAAATTTTGTTAAAACATAACAAAGAAAATAACAGTAAAGAAAGAAGTAATGACATAAACCTGTTATGTAGTGACCTCATTCAAATAAGTGGCGTTAAAATGTGTTATTAGTGCAGCTTTATACTTTACAAGGGGAATATTAAAAGTATCTGCGATTTTAGCATAAAAGTTCCCAAATGTGTGAAATCTATTTATAACTGAGTTATATCCTGAGACTGTGGTATAATTGTCACAATAATACATACTAGAGGACCTTGATCTAATGGTAGGTACATGAAATTGAATCAACATTAATATGTCAGGGCTATCCAACTGATAATTTATAATTTTGTATAAAAATATAAGATCAAAAATTTTTCTTCTATCACTTAACTTAGGCAATTTCAATGAATGTAATAAAAGATCGTAATCTATTCTTTCTAAAGGAATTCCAAGCCTAAAATTAATAAACCTCAAAAATTTGCGTTGGACTCTGTAAATAATTTGATATGGTTTCTGTAAATAATTTGATCAGATGAAGGAGTAATATAAACACAACCCAGAATGATTTTATTGTTTTTAATTAAAAGTATTATTATTATTTATAAACAAGTTCTGCTGTTTAGTTACTCGTATTATTACGCATGACAGCTATTTTGCCTTCCGAAGGCATTATCAAATTGTCTAAACAAACTAAGAAAAAAAAATTGTAATGTAAAAGAAAAAAAAAACTTAAAATTAAAAAGGATTTCTACAAATAAAACTTGATAACATTAAAACACATCAAATGTATTTACAAAATAGACTTAATAATATTTAAAACTGACCAATGTTTAATTGGGTAATAAATAAAGTACTACGTCAGTAAAAATTTGTAAGGTGGACTGACTGGTTTTATGCTAGTATTAAAGTTGCCAAATTGAATGAATTCAACAAATAATAGCTGTAATAGCTTGCCCGACTATTTAAGATACCTGAGAAGGAGACAGAGAGAGAGGTCGGCAAACTTCTTAAACCAAAATCCAAATAAATTAATACCTATGCGTAATAGTTTTCTCGAGCTATATAAAAGTATATCAAAATAACTGTGGTGACCATTTTTGTTTAACCATAAATATGTACATCTAGAAACACTTTATTAAAGACTGTTTTATAATTTTAGGGTTTGGTTAGGAATCGGAAAGATCCAGGCATTACTGTAAAAAAGACATTTCACAATGAAGTCATCGTTTTCGTCAAGCCTATTACAGACCACGATATATTCTCGTGGCTTGGTATATTACAGCGTATCGCTCGCCAAACATTCCCATTGGGATTGTATGGCGAGCAATACTCTGAAATAGGCCAAGCCATAATGCGTATAGCGTTATCTGTCAGCCCCATAAATATTTCATTACAGGGCCGTATTTAGGATTTGTGTATCCCGGTCTGGGTGGGGAGGGGGTAATTCGTAACCATCCTCGAGGAGGGTCCTCCCTCTGAATTTTTTTAAAAAGTAAGCTAAATATATGGACTAAAAGAAATATTAAAGTGTATTATTAAATTGCACAAAATTTTACCATACTTTCAGTATTTATATAAAAATATTAAATGTTTTTGAAAAATAACACAATATCCACATTCACAAGTATGCTAAAATTTTTACGTAATTTGAAAAATAGTAAATTGTAGTAACTACACATAAATTTAATTGTAAAAAGCTTATTGGCTTATCGGTTTGCGTCTACGCTTAACACTGATTAAGCTTCTTATAATATCTTCACAACATAAATTTAAACAATTAGTGGTGCGTGTTCTTTTGTGGTGCGGGCCCATAGGCGGTAGCCTTGGTTGCCTGCGCATAAATACGGTCCTGTTCCATTGATAGCATTTTTGCTATCCGCAATGAAAAGCTTCCCAGTGTTTTTTAGCCAAAGACAACAAAAACCAAAGAAGGAAATTAAGCAAGAAAAAAAGACTCAAGGGGGTTTCACTGCCAACATAAACACTTGACAGGTCATAACGTGGTAAGTAGGTACCATTCATATTATGTACTCAAGTGTAGATACTACTTTTATGTAGGTACCTACCTACATTTCCTTTGTCTAATAAATTCAATTCCACAGTGGTAAAAGTTACGATTTCCACTATTCGAACTATTTTTAGAAATGTGTAGGTAAGGAGATCTGTCTCTTGCATTCGGAAGGTACTAGATGGTAAGTAGATGGGTAGATTTAGGTAATGCTACATAGATACATTATTTTACTGGTAGTATTGGTGTATGGGTATCCTACACCTGTTCAGTATAGCAATCGACGTCCGCATTGTTCATTGCGTAATCCGCGAATCCTGGGCCGAATAATAAGCCTAACTGGACACATCACCATGACAGTTACATGTTGACTTTAATCTATATACGATACGATACGATTGTACCACCCCAGTCAGGAGCACTCCTGTCCCGTTGCGACCGGTACACCAGGGGGCACTGATTTGTTAAGACTTGGAACACGTGCTCTGAGAATGGAAAGGATGTTGGAGTTAAATCGACCGGTATATCTACAGGTAATCTAATAAGCCAATATTGGAATTTAGGATGGGCAGGAATAAAGGAATTGATTGAGCGTTTTTATATTGTTATTTTTTTCCTCCTTTTTCTTCCGTTTTCCTTCTTCTTGCCTCCTTTCAGCTCTTCTTAGATCTTCTTGTTCATTATTGGCTATTCTTGGCTCTTTTTGCCTCTTTTTGAATATTCTTGTTTCTTCTTGGCTCTTCTTGCTTCTTCTTGTCTCTTCTTATCTCCCTTTGGCTCCTCTACCTTGTTTCTTCTTCCTTTCTATTTATTCTGTCGGGTCAATACTCTCCGAGTACGTTTCGTACATGGTAATTAATGGAAATAAACGTTTAATAATAATTGGGAGCTCATTTTTGGTGACATTATGGAGAATCCGTGACATGATTTGCATAGTTAAATCAAGCGTAAATCAGTGGCTCCCAGCCCGTGGGTGACGAAAAATTTGGTTTAGTAACTTTATATCCGGGTTCTTCTTCGGACACATAAAAATCTTCGATTCGAATTCGTACCTACTTCCAACTCACAATAAACCGATGGAGTCGAATTATTGTTCAAACAAAATTGTGCATTATTTATTTGAAAAGCTTTACTGTTCACATAGGTTTCTCACATATTTTTTTTACCTATCAACATTATGAAAAATCGTTCAAAAATGTTATGCTTTGATTCTGCGATCCATTCGTCATTGACGCCATTTCCACTGAAGATATTATTCTATGTTTATTTCCAAGGATGTTAAATGTTGGCCAAGCCTTTTCCTTTTCTCCAGACACTTGGCTTTGACCAGTCTGGGTTAATTCCGCTGGGCAGAACTGATCTAGAGGACTCTTCTCGACTGTTTGTAGCGGTACAGATAAGTTTGGGAATCCGTTGCAGATATTATTCGAGAATATTACTGTACGTACACACATCCAGCACGTAAACATGTTCGCATGTCAGTAAATAAACACAAAAATGTAGGTAGTCCACAAATTATTATGTAATATTTAAATAATAATGCAAACACACCAACCGAAAATGTGTTTTAAAGATAGTAGTTATCTACAAATCTATGTGAAAATCTGTAAATCTTCAAACAACTTAATTTTAAATAATTAGTTAGTTACGGTAGTTACAAACAAAGATCACACAGTGATCACAAAATTATCTACAAGGCAGTGTTGCCAACTCACAACAGACAAAAGATAATTTTTTAAATGGGCCATTCACATAAGCCATGATCTATAAAGCTGTGTTTTTTTCCAGGTAGTAATCATGGAGAATATTAGTCCTCCATCATTGTTCAAGAAACATCTTCCGCTTATTATGATGGTAGTAGGAGATGTTGTCTGGGAATGTTCGTATTTTTTTAATTAGTTACTTTTTTATTTAGGTGCGGACTGCAAGTGTGGTACAATTTAATGAATACGATTATAAAACCATCATTTATCACAGTTGATAACTACACACCAGTTTAAAATAATAATAAATATTTTAAGGTGTGCCCATTACATATCTGCTGATCAAACACCTGCGAAGATTTGCTTAAAAGTCGTATATGGAAAGATTAAACATTAATAAGGTAAATAAATTGGTTGAAATTCCACACCGGGATCAATGGCTAAAATGACCTTGAAGTTTGAAGCTTGTTTGCTTGTTTGAAACCCACACGATGAGATAATAAGGCAAATCGTTTGTTTTACAGGTTTTCTCACATTCCTGAAGCAGACAGCTTCACGAAAAGTTTTCACGGAAGATTTTCGTTTAAGTTATTTGATTATTTTTATTAAACGAATTATTAAAATAAGATTTAAGTTTTTGAAAACAACAAATATCTATTTGTTGAAGAGAATGTATGAAAGTTTCAAATCATATAAAAATAATTAATTGCTGAAAAGGCGACTGTTGACCGTTGGGATTTGATTTTTTAAATACGTTATTTGAATTTCGTATTTGTTTTTGTGAATGAATGAATGAATGCTTATGAAATCATGGAAATTAATGCTCATAAAATCTCTCTAATGAAATGAATACAGAATCGAAGTCGATTTAATATAGTCTCTTCATAGTGACACCATACAGTAGTGAATGGTAGAAAAAATCGGGAGGGGGATGTGTAAGGACTGTAAGGAGTTAGATAATATCAGCGCTTTGGCACCTTGGCAATTCGGCGCTCGGAGCGGACTGCTCCAATTGCGCCCGCATTGGACCAGCCCTGTAAATACTTATGTGTGGTATAATAAGACGTGTAGTGAATGTAGTGAATAATAAAAAAGTCGAAGAAGACATAGACCAAGGCTGCCCAACCTTTTTAACAGTTGGGCGAAATTGACGATTTTAAATCACTGGCGGGCCACTGAATACAATATTTCAATGGGGGGGGGGGGGTTGTTAGAGAATTTCTATAAAACATAATTCCCCACAAAAAAAAATTCGAAATGAGTGTTCCCCACAAAATATTTGAAATCCATGGGGGGGGGTTGTTACGGAACTTCGCTGAGAAAAAGTTCCGCGCACCCAAAAACATCGTATGTGATTCCCCACGACAATTTTTCCGAATTCCATGGGGGGGGGGTGGCTACAAGATTCCATTTCGGACGCATAAAATATTATATCAAAAACCGGTGTATTTTTGTTTAAAAAGTAAGTTCAACAGGTTAGATTTTTTCGTCGCTGATTCTCGTTCTGAGTAGCCTAATTAGCGATAAAACGCCTTCGTTGGCAACACTGGTGACCGCGCGCAAGCTGCATTGTTTGGTTTACCGCGGGCCCGCGACAATTTTTCAAATTGGCGGATTGGCGGGTTTTTTGAAAATGGTTCACGCGGGCCACTTATAATTCGTTCGCGGGCCACATTGTGGCCCGCGGGCCTGGGGTTGGGCAGCCTTGACATAGACGATCAAGTGAAACAAATGCTCAAAAAATCTTTACAGTAATATTATTTTCACCCTTAAAATGCACCCATTTGTCTTGAATTCAAAATCTCAAAACTTAACTCCAAACCATTCATAAACCCGAGCAACGCCGCATCAACTAGTGTAATATAACAATCCAGCTCTTTAATACTTAAATTAGAGTTTTATATTATCTTAATCTTTTAAGTTCCTACCGCATAAAATAACGTGCACATTTTGTCTATGGTGAAATTGCCATAGACATATCAGCTGATAGTGTTATCATTTGACATATGTCATTGAAAAAAGCGATATGACATTATTATCGTATTATTGGCCCATCTTTACTTTCAGTTTAATCAGTCGTTAGTATATTTTATAGTTTGGCATTAGTCACAAACTATGATGAATACTCTTAGAGAGGCCTACGGCAGCGTCGTAAGTAAGATTGGATCTCCAGCGAAAGGTGACAACATGCTAAATAAAAAGATTCTATGTGTGGGATTGTGTAATTTGGACATTGTTCAAGTAGTTAAATCTTTCCCTTTGGAGGATTCAGATCAAAGGTTTGTGAAGATGGAAAATAATGTAATATTTGTATTCTTATAATAATTTAGTTTTACCTACATAAAATGTTCTCGTATTACGCATTTACCATTTTTAATGAGCATTTTTATTATCATTACAATATTTGGAGTGAACAAACAGGGGAGTAGCGTCTATGTTTGATATTTAATATGCCTAATTATGTTTATTCAAATGATTATGAGATTATCTTTTATCTTTGGGTATTAGTTTTTTATGGTGGCAGATAACAGAACAGAAGTTAGAAATTCAATATTCACAGTTTTTAATGGATAATGCCGCAACATTTTAAAACTTAATATGTGCAGTTTGAAGAACACTTCATATCTAAATCTTATTCTTATTATAATATGATTATTTTAACTGTAATGCAATGTCTATAAAATGATTATTTTTTGTCTGCCTATGTAAACCACTGGTAAAGTTTCCTTACTCCAATTACTTCTTAATATGCACAATTTTTTTAAATAAAACTTCCGGTAAACTTGCTGACATCTGCCTCACGCACACAATTTTAAAATAAATAACCATTGATTTCAGCTTAGTTACTAATTGAAACAACTATGAGATGTAGACAATGTAGGTTTTTAGGTTCTTAGTTTGGGTTATTTTAATAATTTATGCGTATTTCCTAACCTTTAAACTTGCAATTGAGAAAAAATTGGAACTTTAATGTATCTTTTACCATCGCCACCTACAAATAGTGGTTTTTTGTAGTAATTAAGTTGAAACCAAGTGTCTTTAATGTTTTTGCATATGCGTGAGGCGAAATTCGACAACTTTATGAAACTTCCTTTCAATTTAACTACTACAAGAATTAACTATTTACATCGGCGAAGATGGTTAAACTTCCATTTTTCTTCAATCAAAGTTAAAAATTCCCATGTCAAAATATGTTTAACTGTCATCTTGGATTTTGTTACTATGAAGTGACATTTGCCGAATAGCTGCGTTACAATACGCACAAATTATTCAAATAACCCAAATGAAACTGTTTTGGTATTTGCTGGAGATACATGGGATGAAAAAATCGGATTAAGGGCAGTCAAAATTTGGGTTGATCCAAACCTGTTAACCTTAAACATGACCAAAACAAAATATATTACTTTTAGCATTTCCTCTGTAAATCATCCATCTTTGGACCGTTCCTTAAAAATACATTGTTGTGTGCAGGAGTGCAATTGTCAACCTTTGGAAAGGAAAATAGAAGATAAAAAATAATTGTTGAAATCTAAAATGGAACAATCAAGTTACCATATCTCTAAATAGTATAAAATAAAGTCGCTTTCCATGTCTGTCTGTCTGTGCCCTTAGTTCACCTAAACTACGCATCGTATTTTGATAGGGTTTTTACTTTAATTTAGAAAATTTCTTCCGGAAGGTTTATATATAAATAACATATGCATATTATATTTATAGAAATTAGAGAAAAGTCAATGTTTTGTAATCATGTCGTAAAAAAAATATTTTATGGCGTTTACATTGCCAACACTAGCTAAACCTTATGATACATCAATAAAAATGTACTACGGAATTGTATATCTTGAAAAGGCCCACAAAAAGGTCCACAACGGTATATGTCTATTTTATAAGGATAACTCCCAGCTACGCCGGGTACACGTCAGCTAGTTAACAAATGAAATAAGAAAGAAAGAAAGCCAGCCTACATCTTCAAGAATATATTGGACATAATGACATTAAAAACTGTATACTATGCGCTTTTCAATTAATGCTTTCATATAATGTTATATGTTGGCGTTATTGTTACAAGACTACCCTAGAGCCTTTAAATGTTGCACAAAAATTATTTAAAAAAATAATGTATAAGAAAAGTTTATGTATTCATCACAGTTATATCATATAGTGAAAGTTAAATTATGTCAATAACCATATTCAATATGTGATCCATTTGTGTATGTGTTTTACTGAATTAATATAATAAGGAAGTTGAGTCCATTTTTTTTATTTTTTTTTATCAATGTTCGCATTCAAACTTAAATACTGGTATTTTTTTTTTTTTTTTAAAGTTTGTTTTCATAGTTAAATTAATTCTCAAAGTTTAAATTTTATTAAGCCCGCCAAAACGAGCGGAATCCGAGCGGTAACAGGCGGGGTGTAGTGTGACGTCATTAGAACTGTGAAAACCACGTCGCTTAAGCATTATGTATGGAAAAAATTTTAATTCTTCAACAAGGAATTCCAGTAATTTTTTTACCAATGTTAACCGTCTATTATAATTGATGTTATTAAAAAAAAAAGAAAATTGATTAAGATTTCATAGTTAAATTAATATTTTAAGTTAGAATATTTGCTTTTCACGCCCGGTACGGTATTGCCGTCGCTACTTGTTGACGTTCCCCGCGCGAATTCAGGACCACCGCGCAGAAAAGTAGAGACCAAAAGTAAAATAACGGTTTACAGCCCAGTTCACTGTGAGACTTTTCTGAGCGGCCGGCGGCCTGAAGTGTATCACATGCTATGTGACATGTATAATAATAAAAACATCTAAGTTATGCAATAAACAACATATTATTATAAAGCACTATACGAATATGTATCTTTAGAAATCCATTTCATATAATAATAATAACAAATACGTACATATATTTGACAAACCCAAATAAACCTTTGGCCTATACACCTCTCTCATCTAAACCGACCATCTCTCATGTAATAGAAAGAGATGCACCATAGGTGTTCCGTTGTACGTACAAGTCACGACACATGTGACGACAGAATTCTTTCGACCAATCGTGGAGCGTATACAGTCTATTGCTATTGAATGCTTTTTCAAGAACGTTTAACTAATTCTAAGAATAATAATATAGAAATATATTTATATATTTAGAATCGATATTTTTTGATCTACATGAACATATTTTTTATAAGTCAAAATATTTTTCACTCAACTTCCTTATTGTAAAGCTGCTCATCTCGACACAGGAATTCCCTTGTGAGATGAGCAGCGGAGGTTAAAAAAAATAATAACCTATTTTGTGGATGTTTTTCCATCCCCCCTGATGAAGATAGTTGTTTCTTTTACTAATTAAATTGAAACGAACTGTTATTTACAATAATTTGGGCATATTTATCAGTACATATGTGGAGTAAGGATACTTTACCAAAACATTCTAGGAGATTCTTTATTCTAGATATTTTCTGTCTGCAGAGTTAACCTTCTCAAATTGATGCAGCATGTAAACTGTTCTGTAGTTCCTATTATTAATGTTATTGTTAGGGGCTTGGCCTACTTAGGTCCCTTAACCTTTGGAACACCAGACCCTTTGTGAGGGAAATCAACTATGGAATCATAAATGAAGTGTTTCAAGTGCAAGCGATTCTGTTAAAAAAAATGTATGCACTTTCTCATGGCATACAGATTTGAATAGCAAAACAAAAAATTCCAGCTAGGGCGAAATTTCAATGCCAGCAGCGCATGAATGGTTTGTCAGCGGAAAAAAATTCTTGTTACTGGTGCACAAATGGTTTCCAAAGGTTAAGCTCTCTCCATTCAGGACATAGGCCCAGTGCTAACTCCTATGTTTCACCTTATTCTTTTGACAATAGCCAAGCCAACAAGGTTATCATTAGGTGTTTGACAATGCTCCTATGTTCTAATGTATCTAAGCGAGTCATTCCTTCCTATACTGTACCCTGTGTTGTTCTGAGTGTGGTTTGAACCACCTGTAAACACTTTAGACTATCTCATTCTGCGTTCTTTCTCCAATTTAGTGCTTTGAATTTTCTAGTAATTCTAATAATAAAATGCTTAATGTATGTAAATAAATATGTCATTTTGAGGTTAGTAACGTTTTGCACAACTACTAATAGTTTTGTATTAGTGATCGACTAACCGGTGGATGCAATCTGTTAGCCATAAGTTGATAATAGTTTGACTATAATTAGTAATAAGATAGATCATTGAAGAAATTTATTATATATTTGTACAGCGCCCTTGAGGTGATTTTACACAAAAACAGCGCTATATAAATCATTAAATATTATCACTTATTTAGATGTCTGGAGTCTCGATGGAGACGCGGGGGCAATGCGTCCAACAACTGCACGGTGCTGTCGCAGCTCGGAGCCCCCTGCGAATACCTCGGGACACTCAGCAAAGAGAGCCACCTGAATTTCCTACTAGAAGACTTCAATAAATACAATATTAGCATGGATCATTGCGTTTACTACAAGTAAGTTTTTGAAAAATCATTAACTGCAAAGTCACCCTGAAATGCCAAATGCCATTGAGTCCTTTGATGTTTAAAAATGTAATTCTTCTTCTGATAAGTATGGCAATGATTGGTTATCCAGTCGTACAATAAGACAATAATTTTTAAAAGAAAGGAGTTTGATGAAACTCTGTTTGTCTTAGTCTAAAATCTCTAGTAATAAATTATAAGTGTCACAAGTTATCAGAGAGCAATTAAGATAGACATGAAATATTGTCTGTAGATTAAAGAAGAATGTATGCATCATATCAGATACTATCAGCATTAGTCTCTGGATCGGGGTCAGGACCTGGGTTAAGTAGTAGGTTAAAATGCATGGTCAACAAAATGGAGATAAAACATTAACCTCATTAAAAAGGGCTAACTTAGAATAAAAGATAATATGTAAAACAAAATAGTTACTAGCTTACTAAGAGAACCATCTCCGTCATCCCAAAAATATCATATCCTCTCTCTTAACCCTTGGCCTCCGAATTGTTTAGATAAAAAAGTGTCCTTCACATCCAAATTAATTTTGTACCAAAAGTTTTAAATCTGCAGTGGTGTACTAAATCTAATATAACTTTTAAACTAAACATGTAAACGTAACAATTTTTTAAATGTACTTGTGCATTGAATTAAGGTACTTAAAAAATAAATTAATTGTTTAAAAACAATATGATTAAACGAGGATATAAAAATTAATTTATAATAAAAATAATTTTTATTTTCATTTTTTTATAATTGGATTAAGAAAAGTTGTACAATCATACTTATAACCATAATATATATTTTTTACATAAATATATTCATAAAACTTTTAAAAAAGTACACAACTATATAAATATGATGCTAAATTATTAAGTTTACGGAAATTATTTACGCACCGATTTGTTTCTACAACAATGGCTGCCTAAAATGCCAACTCCGTCTTGTCCTCCCCCAAATCCTACAACGTACTTCTTCGTACTCCTGGATTGCTGGTAAATGGAATTCGGCTGATGTTTGGAGACGATTTCCATGTCCATTCATCAGGATTGGTAGTTTTGCGACGTTTTGCTGGAGTTATGGAAGCCAACGGGCCTACTTCACTCGTCGAAACGTCCAAAACATCCATTTCCTCCTAAGTGGATTCTTTATCCTCAGACTGCGGATCTGAGGAATCTATATGGTCGCTAAGTTATCGTCGTCAAATTCATATAATAAACTCTCAATTTGGGCTGATGCTAGCTGGCCACCACGCGTTTTACGGACAAGCTTGTCTATTTCCGAACCACCCGCCATTTTGCCAAAATCTAACAAAATTTCAATCGTAAATATCAGGAAAAAACTTTACCAACTGAATCCTGCCAATACTACGAAACGAATGCATAATTATCTACAGAGCGATTGGCATTTGAAATTTTAAACAAAGTTGTCACTCATTTATCCCTTTTTCGTTTTTAATCCTACATACATCAGACCCGCCAAGACGGCGTCGTTTGATTTTAAGACACATCGCTGTACACACGCCGGGACGGCGTCGTTTGATTTTAAGACACATTGCTGTACACACGCCGGGACGGCGTCGTTTGAGGCCAATGAGTTAACACTTTAACAGCGGCGCATTTTAATTACTGTAACACTTTGTCAACCGTTCACGAGCCTCACTCATAACGTTTTTTCGTAGAAGACGCTGTTCATGTTTGAGTTTCATACCGTTTATATTAAAATCATGAGCTCTTTTCATGATCTGCGTTATCGGAATGTGTAGATGAATGTTTAGGCTACACACATATAAGAAATTATTTTATGTATTGATGTACGCGAGGTGTGCGAAGGGACGAAACATTGTCCCCGCCACCTCATCAATGCCCAACTGGCTAGCTGAGTTCGCACATACAAAATAAGTTGTCAGTTTTTTTTTTGCAGGCAGGTTTTTAAATTATATAAAAAAAAAGAAAAATTATTACATTGTTATTTTTATTTGTTATATATTTTTTAATAATATTGCATATATTGTTTGTAATCGACCTATTATGTTATGTACAGTCATTATTGTACTCCTGAACAGCTTTTCTTTAACATTGTGTCCATGTAAAAGCCGTTATTGCTTGAATAAATAAATAAATATAATAAAATAAATAATTATAATTATTAGATCACCACATAAATATAAAAAATGCCTGTAACTGTAATAGTCATTTGTCTATAAATCTTACAATAACGCTGGCGAACCATAGAAAGCCATCTTTCAAATGCGCGGCTAAAAATGAACGGCACGAACGTGAAGGGCTGTCAAAGTGTTAAGGATAAAAGTTATTCAAATGTATAACTTTTACCAAGTTGACATCGCGCTTGGGTCCCACCCAGGCGTAGCGTGTTAAATTCCTCGGCTGGCTAAGTCCTCCATCACAACACAAGCAACATTTTCGGCTTTTCTGTGGTGGTAGTAGGAGATTTTCAAATATTGTCAGGTTATTCGTAACCCGGGAATGTTTGTCTTTTTTAAAAAAAAAAAAAAAAAGTATTTATTAATTTTACAAGGGGATAATCTTAATTCACTTTCAGTGAGGTTGAAGCCCCCCTGTCCACGGTGATTGTCTGCTTAGAAACTGGCTCCAGGACTATCCTTCACTCCAATCCCAACTTGCCAGAACTGAAGTTGGAGGAATTTAAAAAAGTGAACTTGAAAAATTATTGCTGGGTTCATTTTGAAGTAAGTAAATCATAATAAAAAAAAGGATTCAAGTAAATAACCCCTAAAACATCGCTACATAATGTGATAAAAAAAAAATTAAGCTTTTAAATATTTTTTTTCTTCATTACAGGGCAGAAACGTATCGGAGGTAAATTTAATGATGGAATACGTGGAGCACTGGAACAGTACAAGGAGCAAGGATGAACTAAACGCTCCCATAAAAATCTCTCTGGATTTAGAGAAGCCTAGAACTGAATTATTAGATCTCCTGCCCTATGCTGATGTAGTGTTTGTTGGTAAAGACTTTGCCAAATCCAGAAAGTGCAATAATATGAGTGAAACACTCAAAACCGTCGCCAAAGATACAAAACCTGGGTAGGTGCATTTTGTAACGCTAAATATCAAATATAATATGATAAACCTGTTAATCTGCTCAGAGGGTTTATGAAAATGACTTTCAACTGTTGCTGTTTATCTACCAATGAAACGATAAATTATCTATCTATCTTAAATAGAAATGATGAAATAAAATAATATTTTTTGTTATTGAGGATAACTTTTTTAATGCACTAACATCATAAATCCTGCTACTGATGTCATTTTTTTTAAGTTACAAACGTGGTAAACAAAAAGCAAACGGTAACAATAACAATCAATAAATTCATTGATGTTACATTTGGGGTGCCTTAAGAAAGTATTCTGGGTTCAATCCTGTTCTAAATTTTCATATTAAGTATAATCAACAAATAAGTCAAAGTTATCCATCTAGTCAAAATTATCCATCTAGTCAAAGTCAGCCATCTAGTCAAGTAAGGCTTGCTTAAATATTAAAATGGATGCAGCAGATTTTCGAAACTGGAAACGGAGAGGACAGGTCTTTGCTATGCTCAATCAATTATCGAAAATGTATTTACAATTTAAGAATATGAAAAACATGCATATTATGTTCATATTGTATCCATTTTTAAGTGTAGTGATATAACTAAACTGTACTCACTTAGTAATTTACATACGGGACTTCAATATTATGTACAGGAAAGTCTGTACATTTTCTTCTTACATCCATCAAACTAAATAATTGCCATTGATGTATTATATTTAGATGAGACACGAAGCGAAAAAATAGGTTCCGCTTTTTTGACCTACTTTCCCAACGCTCTAATTAAAACTACCGAATCAGCTCTACGCGCACCGCTTATCGCGTTCTAATAGTGGAAGAAGTTTCTATGTAGTGCCTCTAATTGTAGCTCTATGATAGTTGCCCGTATTATTCCGTCCGTATCATGCCCCTACTATTTCGTAAAACTCATATTCTTTATAATCTTAGGATTATAGTTAGTTCTCGTCATACGTACATGGCTAGAGCTATCCATTTATCCTTTCCAGCATTAATATTATATAAATTCTTAAAATTATTTTGTTTAATTACAGAGCGACAATAATATGTGCATGGGGTGACAGGGGTGCCATGGCACGCGCCCCCGACGGCTCTACGGTGCAGAGCCCTGCCTTCCCCCCCTGGCAGGTGGTGGACACCCTGGGCGCCGGAGACACCTTCTGCGCCACAGTCATCTTCAGCCTGTCGGCGGGCCGCTCCCTGCAGGACTCCATCTCTCTGGGCTGTCGGGTGGCAGGGGATAAAGTGGGGCAGGTGGGGCTGGATGATATTGCCGCCTCATATCGCCGGATCTCCGCCAAGATGCCGAGTTAGCCCAAACTTACAGAGCTCAAAAATAATGTCGACTTGCATAATCCGTTTTACTTATTAGATTCTTACGCGCCGATTCAGCATTGGTATATATATGAGCCGGCCGTAAGTCTGGTTTAAGGCCCTTTTACCAAAGTACGCCTTAGTAATAAGTCAAGTTTGTTGTTTGGTTGTAACTGTTCCGACCTTATGTGCCCCTAAATTTTTACACTGCTATTATAAGAAAGGGGGTTTGGGTAAACATATGGATGTACACTTTGGATAGTGGTTGGAACTCATTTCGCTTCAACACGCAACAATATAAGCGATCAAACTAACTTCTTAACACAACTGTGTTTAGATGAGACAGCTTTATTATTATTATTAATACCTCTAGAGCTTAAACAGTGTGCGCAGGTTATGTAACCAGTGGCCAGTCCATAATGGCTGAAAATCTGTGCCTACCTTGAGAAAAACAACAAACAGTATAGCAAAATTTAAAAAAAAGTAATATTGTTTTAAATACAACAAATTTCTAAGAAATAGTCAAGAACTTGTACACTCAATTATTCAGTTAGCCACAACAATCAGCGGAAGATGAAAAGCCATTTTCAAATATTCAATGCACAATTATTCATACCTGAACTTGAAAAACTACGCACAGTCATAGAGTAATGAACGCCACTGGTAAGCACTCAATCCATAGGGCCCATTTTGCTATTTCCCGTGTTGGAACTTATTTCTTTGACAAAAACCAATTCCCTTTACAAAAGTTCAAAGTTCATCAACTTTATTTCGTATTTGGTGACAATATGATTCACCAGGGATTCTATTTTAAATTGGGATATTGATATGAAGTGCTGTCTTTATAAAAATGTTTAGAGTTAAACCTTAAAATTAATGACTGAAGGAAATTCAAAAGGTAGTGTTGAATTTTTTTTACAGGGAATACAAAAAATTGACCACTTTTCTACCTTCTAAGTTTGTAAACAATTTTTGTAGCTGCTGATAAAAATACATTAGTAAATTAAGTAATTATAAAAATAATATGTAATAAATAGGTTTGCCATTTATTTATGGTATGATGTAAGAGTTTTGGACACATTTACATTTATGAAATTTATTTAAATGATTATATAATATATAGGTGATACAAATACGATTTATTAAATTTTGCTTGGTCTAATTTTTTTTTTCTTGTGACAGCTGTTTCGTTTTTGGAAAACGGAAAAGCTGGCTGTAAATAAATAGATTGATACCTGACAGAACATAAAAATCGTATTTTATTTAAATGATACCTACTAAAAAAACATGAATATTTCATTTCTTCAAAGTAACCCAAACAATAAATAAAGGTGATCCATATTGTATAATTTATTATTATAAAAGTATGTAAGTAATTTGTGGGTATGAAATCAATTTAGGGTGCGCAAAGTGCACTTTCGTCTTTTGTTTGGTCAGTTTTCTGATTTGGTGTTTGTTCTTGTTACAGAGATTACTGTGCCATCTCCTAGTTCAAAAGCTAATTTTTTATTGTAATTGTTTTTAAATACATACAGAAAAATATTTACTGCTGTAATCATTATAATTGCAAATACCTTTTTTCTTCCTTCTAAGCCATGTAGTGACTACCAGGGTAACTTAAACACACGAAATTCATAAAATACAACTATATTTTGTAAAAAATTTACCTTCAAAATTTTTTCCGACTGATACTTTTGTTTAAACGGCGATGGAAGTATTCCAAATGCATTTTAACTATTTGACTCACTTCAATTGTGTGGATTTTTAATTTTTAGGAGAATGATACCTAAAATTTTTATCTGCAGTTATACAGCCTTATTCTTTAATGTCAAAAATGTCTTTAAATGGGCTCCGAAAGAGCTGGAAATGTTGCATTTCAGCACACTGACAAAAGTTTGAAAACCTGACTTCTTGAAAAAGTGAGGTTATTTTGAACATATTATTTTTTAATTGACCGTTATTGCATGAATTTAATAAGATTTCAATGAAAAATTATGTTTTTTTTTAATAACAATTGTTTTATGCATGTGTAGATACATATAAATCCTAGAAAACAAGGTATATATTCCGCTAATAATGAATCCAAAATGTGATTTTTTTTTGTTATATCCGCGAATTATTAAAATAATTAATTTTTTTAAAGAAAATAAAAAGTGAGGTGTCGGTTTTCTTTCAGATTCCTTAAATAAAATAAATGTGTTTTCAAAATTTCGTATTCAGTACAATTTTTCGGTATTTGGAGTAAAAATATGATATTTTTCCATTTTTTATGTTTGATATTAAAATATTCCTATTTATAAATATTAATGTATATTTCAATAGTATTTGTTTTTGCAACATATTCAAAAAGAAGAAATATAGCACATTTAAAATACCTTAGAAATATTTAAAAATTCTGTAAGAAATTTCAAGTTTATACATATAAACAACCTTCTTTGACTGCATAAACAAAGTTTGTATATATGACCGGTCAGTGGTTAAGTTCATCGCGTTTTGTTCCCACCCGGGTGTAGTGTGTTCAATTCCTCGGCTGGCTAAGTCCTCCATCACAACACAAGCAACATTTTCTGCTTACTGTGGTGGTAGTAGGAAATTTTCAAATATTGTAAGATTATTCTTAACCCGGGACATTCCCGTATGTATTTTTTTTAATAAAAAAATAAATGTATACAGTCAAACTTGGTTATAACTAAACTTGGGACCGACTAAATTTGCTCCTTATAGCCATTCATCGTTATATCCAAAATAGGTTTTTTAAAAGTCATATGTACCTACCTACCTACCTCTACTATCATTATATTCACAAAAGTACAGTATATTTTCAAAATATGAGTATGTATTACTTATTAAAAAAAAAATTAGAATAATACACTTTTATTACCCAAATTTACTATCAATAATTGTTTTAAAGATTTCTTTTTCATGCTTCTCAATTTCCTCTTCAAAACAATCAACGCTTTATAACTATCATCACCTGGTTCAAGGCTTCCTTGAAAAATATCACTTATTATCACTATCTTGCGCGTACTGTACCCACCGCTTGTTAAATCTCACTTGTCATAAATAACTAGCTAACTGGATTGTTTTGGTTTTCGGCTCTGAAATTTTACTTATCACAAACCAGTGATGCACAAGCCACAGCCCGCGTTTTCAAGTTCATACGGCCCACTTGCCTATAGAGAAAAATCTAAATGTTTGGGGTAATTCTTGAAAACCCTGGCTGAGAACATTTTTTTAAAGAGTTTTGGTTAATTTACACTGCATTTCCTAAATGGAACCAAATTCGAAGAACCGGTTTGCATAACACGAAATTCAAAAAATCAACAGAAACCTTAACTCTTGAATATCGCTCTCAACCCTCCTACCCCTCAAAGAAAGCAAAAAAATCCGTATGTAGGTCGCGGCCTGTTAAAAATAGGCAAAGCGGCACCTCTGCTGAAAAAGTTGTGCATCACTATCATAAATTTACCCCGTGCAGAGGTGTAGGTACTCATAACTAGTTACCTTCATAAACATATTTATTGGTTTTTAAAACAAAATTGACGATTAGTTATAATACAAAAGGAGACGTAAAAGGGGAACAAATTTGCTCAAAGTTCAGATTTTGCATGACTTTTGCAGATTTTATGACAATTTTTACATTGTGCCCAATGGATAGCAATGGTTCACATAGCCGACAATCTTACACAGGTAGTGCACAAAAAATTATGTATCCGTCCTTGACGGGATAGGAAATTCTTGAATAATTCCCAACTATTTTTTCAGACCCAAGACCCAATAGCCGGATCGTTATAACCAAGTTCGACTGTATATACATAGAGGGCCGGCCCTGAGCCAAGCTTTGACGCCCCTTGTCAAACCCAGTAGAAGCCTGCCGGCAAGTAAAAGATCACTGTAATCGATAATATTTGGATGATTTGCATTTTAGGTAAGGAATTATCAGCGCAGTAGCAATTGGGCGCCCAGAGCGGACTGCTCCAATTGCGCCCACATAGGACCGGCTATATATATACACGGTGTCCGGAAACTCGTAGTACAAGCGGGAAACTGGAGAATCTACACCACATGGGGAACCCAAAAAAACATAAAGTTTTTTGATTTGAGCATTTTCAAAAAAAAACCAAAAAAATATATTTTTCGGCTATTTTAGGGTTAAAGTTTTTTCTGGTGTTTAGGGTTGAATAACATATGTTTTAACCCTGCAGAGCAGAAATATTTTATGATTACACCGGGTTAAATGAAGGGTGATTTCAAAATAATGCTTCAAATCCGAGTTTCTTCATTTGTTTTACTTTCAAATAGTTTTAATTAGTTGGGTACTTTGATCTTCAGTAATAATTTATAAGAATTTGATTAAAAAAAAAATAAAAAAAAATCAACTTCAAACTCGATTTACTCGATAACGAAAGCTCAAATAATAAAAAAATATACTACAAAATCGACTCCAAATGTGATGTAGATTCACCAGTTTCCCGCTTGTACTACGAGTTTCCGGACACCCTGTATATATATATTTCTATTAACTATTTTATGTCAGTTTCTATTAGTGAGGTTTTCACATACACAGTTTTTTATCAAGTGTATAAAATTTTCACCACGTTAATTAGTAAGGCTGATAATCTGTAACCCAATCAGAGAAAATACATATGTATTGACATGTAAAAAAAAAAATATTTTTCATGAATTCACATTCATGACAAAAGTTTAATGCTGCACCAAGCTCCTTAATAATAATTATGTGTTGAAATGTTAAAAAAACTGGTACATTAACAGCTTGGGTTAATATTTATTTATTAATTTAAACGCCCTAATGGGCTTTTACATTATACATATTTTACATAATTTACTGCATAATACAGTGACAACAGTAGGTTTTATTTTTAAAACATCAACACAAAAATAACAAAAAATTTTTTAAGCTCACAACTGCTCACAACATATCTATAAGCAAACAACAAATATACGCAATCGCTCTTTAAATATGCTACATAAAAATGTCATTCAGGTATCTCTTAAACACAGGTAAACTTATATTAAATATGTCGATATTTCAGGTGAATTTGTTTCCAAGTATGTGAAAGCGAGAAATAGGTGCATGTATGTGATAGTTGGTACTAAAGTTATTGTTGCAGAATAATATATTTTGCCTAGTTGCTCGAGTAGGTACTCTGAAATCTATGAATTGCAGGAGTTCACAACAGTCTAGTTTGGAGTTAATCATCTTAAATTTTTTTTTTTTTTTTTTATATTTACTCCACACAGGAGGCCCTGAAGAAAATAATTTCCCTCAGGGCCTATGTCATCTTTGGGGATGCTGTGTGGAGGGTCTTTTTTTGGAGAGGAAGGAGTGAACATGGGTCTTGAAGAGTCCCATGTTGTAGGAGGGAGGAAACACAGAGGCCGGCAGTTCGTTCCACAGCCGAGCTGTTGAACTTAAGAACGAATCGTAGAAGCGACCCGTTCTCATGTGACAAGTGTCAACTGTGTACAAATGTTTGGCGTGTATCCCGACTACGCACCGGTGCCGAAGGGATCAATGACGCTAGTTCTTCAGAGCATCTTCCATTGTAATACCGATAGAACAAGGACAGCATACCTACCTGACGCCTGTGCTCTAAAGATTGCAGTCCGTTTGTTAAGATTGGGGAATCTATCAAACGGACCGCCCGTTTCTGCACAGAGTCAAGGGTTTTTTTCAGGTATTTTGGGGCTCCAGACCAGAGATGGCTGCCAAATTCGACAGTAGGGCGCACTTGCGATTTGTACAGGGTGAGCAGTTGTGTACTATTAAAGTATCTGCGGGCCCTGTACAGTACGCCCAGCTTCTGAGAGGCCAACTTTACTCTAGCTTCGATGGAGCCCCCGTACCTGAGCTGGTCACTTATAGTTACACCAAGCATATCAATGGAAGGCCTGTTCGGAAGATTGCTTCCGTTGAAGGAGACTAGATTATCATTTGGATCCCTTTTAGACGTAATCAGACAGGATTGGGTCTTTGAAACATTAAATTCGACGAGATTATTTTTACCCCAGGAGGAAATACTCTCGAGATAACCGTCCATTCTCTGCTTCAAAGCCCTCCGAGCCGTTGGAGTTTGTGTGCCCTTTGGGGGCTTGTCAAACAAAAAGCTATCATGAACTGTACTGTCATCCGCGTAACAATGAATCGGTGCACATGTCAAAAGGTCATTGATGTGCAACAAAAACAAAGTTGGAGACAGAACCGATCCCTGTGGGACGCCAGCATTTATGGAGTGCGAGGAAGAGGTGAAACCGTCAGCAATCGCCTGAATCGACCTATCCCTTAAAAAGTCAGCAATCCACGTACACAGGGATGCGGGAAGTCCGTAAGAATGCAATTTGTTGACAAGTCCTCGGTGCCAGACCCGGTCAAAGGCCTTGGATATGTCTAGTGCGACCGTTTGGGTCTCACCGTGACCCAAACAATAAAATAGTTAGGTCATTTATTTTTCCTCTGTTTTCAGGGAAATGTATTTTAAGTGTATTTAGTAAGAATGTATAGTTTATGTGTTGAATAGATGTATAATTTGAAGTTAATAAATCGTAAAAATTTGTGCTGCACGCGTTCAATATTTTTTATATGAAACTGGTAGTATGGGGACCACACTATTGAATTGTATTCTAACAAGCTGTGTACTAGCGACAGATACACGATTTTTATAACCTCCAACGAGTCGAAGTCTTTGATGGTTCTGATTATAAAACCCAGTGTCTTCATACCTTTGTTAGTTATTTGTTGTATGTGATTTACAAAATTTAATTGATGTCAAACATAACTCCAAGGTCCCGAATTTCGTTGACTTTTTCTAAGATTTCGCTTGCTATTGTGTATGTAAATAATAGTGGGGTCTTTGTTCGACAAGATGTTAATGTCTTACATTTATCAATATTGAGGAATAAGTTGTTAGCTATACACCAATTATATAATTTTCAGATGTTTGACTATAAGATTAGGCAATCGCTTATATTAGATATTCTTTTGTATAATTTGATTTCATCGGCAAAAAGCAGAACTTCTACATTGTCAAAACAATTTATGATATCATTTTAAAAAAAAATTTAATTTAAAAAAAAAAGAAAGACAAACATTCCCGGGTTACGAATAACCTGACAATATTTGAAAATCTCCTACTACCACCACAGTAAGCTGAAAATGTTGCTTGTGTTGTGATGGAGCACTTAGCCAGCCGAGGAATTGAACACACTATGCCCGAGTGGGACCCAAGCGCGATGTCAACTCGGCCACCGACCGGTCCGGTTTATAAATATAAGAAAGAGAACGGGGCCGAGGTGACTCCCTTGCGGTAGGCCACTAGTTGCATTAAATAACTTAGATTTGGAATATTTAATTTTGACATTAAAATTCTGTTCGACAAGTAACTCGAGAACCAATCTAACAACTCCCAATGCATACAGTTTACTAAGCAATAATTTATGGGATACTTTGTCGAAAGCTTTTGAAAAGTCTGTACATATATATAAAATATAATATATAAAAGACTGTCCACTTGTTTTTTGTTGGAAAAAGATTCCGTAATATAGTTGTGGTAGAGTAGCAGGTTAGTAGCAGTTGACCTTCCAGTAACGAATCCATGTTGGTTTTTATCAATTACTTTGAGTATTGATGGATAAATTATATCGAGAACGAGGTATTCTAAAATTTTTGGAAATGTTGATTGTATACATATAGGACGGTAGTTTTTTATGTCTGTGTCATCACCTTTTTTTGAAAATAGGGGTAATAAAACTAGATTTCCAAAGGGTTGGAAAATGTTCAGAAGAAAGTAAGTGGTTGTAATAGTGCGGTGAGTAGACCTGATATTGCATGTGCGCATTGTTTGAGAAATATTGGCGGTATGTTATCTGTGCCCGCAGATTTGTTAGAGTCGAGGGAAAGTATTTTATTTAGACATGATTCCCATGTAATGCGGTAGTTCTGTAATTGTATTGTATTTTGATATACATACGATGGTACGTTGTTATCTGATATTTCGTCTTCGTATACGCTTTGGAAATGATCAGCAAACAGATTTACAATGTCAATGGTGCTATTTGCTATTTTTCCATCGTAATGCATTGTGGGAGGGTAGTCGGTACTTTCATTGTTTAATTTTTTAACAAAGTTCCACAGGTTTTTTGATCCTAGAGCTTTTTTCTCAATGGAGTTTATGTGTGCTTTATAGCACAGTTTTGATAGTGATTTGCATTTTTTTCTCGTTTCTGAAAAGTTTAAGCAGTCATTGGTTTGGTGAGTAAATTAAAAAATTTTATGTAACTGTTTTTTTTTGTTTGAGTAATATGTAGTATAAGATCATTGGGGAACCAAATTGGATATGTTCTGTATTTTGATATATATGAGGGGACATGAGATTTTATATTTTCGGAAAATGTATGGTAAAGTTTTTCTAGGGTTTGTTCAATGTCATCATCAATCAAAAAGGTCCAATCTGTATTAGTGAGTTGATAGTTAATAGAATCGTCATCGGCGTTTTTGAAGTTGAGCGTTGTTTGTTTCAATGGGGGTTTGTTTGTGTACATATTGTCACGTAACGAATCGGACACGTTCAAAACTCCCGCGAATTCAAATTAGTCAGCGGTGAGTTGTTACCATTGTCGCTGTGCGCGCGCGCCTGCCTCGTGCACGGCCAAGTTGGTAAAACTGCTCTACGCTCGACACGCCGGCATTCAAATCACCAACGGCCGCACACTCACAATCTAGCCTTGGCCCTGTCAACATGTCTGTTTTGCTATCAACCAGGACGCCATGATTGCGCGCCTAAATTAACGGCCGCTTTGTACAAGTAATTTCGAAGCCTGTACCTAATTGCTGTGCCTACTCACCATGGAGAAATGTACGCGTAATAGCGCGTACAGTACGGAAGATAACCCTCCTTTTGTGGTTCAACATGTACGCGAAACCTACTACAAATTCATGTAAGCGGATTAACTATCTTTACCTTTTATGTGCCTTTTGTGACTTGAATTATGCCTACACACACGCTTGCCAGCCAGAACCTAAATTATCAAGAGAGATTGTTCCTAACGAAACGCTAGGAATATTTAGGATGTAAATGACCCATCTCATTTGTGTATCTGTTTGTAATTGTGCTTTGTGAATATACTATCATACCCCATTAATGCGTTTCCTTTGACGAATTCGAAGTGGTTTGTTTGGCAATCAGTTCCCCGTGTAAAAGCCGTAGCTGACCTGACGCCTGATGATCATGATCTCAACCTCTACCACCTGAGCTAACGCCGATATGTACTAAGGCACCCTTTTTGCAATGGACCTCTCACAGGGAAATTGCGCCCTTTACAATATTTACTACAATGTGTAAGGGAGGACAATGATTATCTACCGGTACAAGCTGATCGTTTGACATTTCAACACATAGTTTAGAACAGTTTGAAAGGGCTAGATCTAGAAGGCGATCACATTCATGGTATACAAAATTATATTGGTGTAGATTTAAATAGTTGATCATATCTATCACTTTACATGCTGGGTCATTAGAAGATTCATTAGTAATATGGCCACTGTCACTGGAGTTCCATTTCAAATTTGGAAGATTATAATCGCCGATGATAATTATTTTCGACGTAGGATTTTTTGACATAAGGAATTAAATGTCTTCACAATGTTTCTTGTAAGTTTGAATGTCGGAGTTTGGCAGTATGTATATAGTTCCAATGATGATTTTTTCCATGGGGGTAACAATTTTTACAAATAATTGTTCCAATGAAGTATTTTACGTGTTTAGTTTTTTCGCTAATAAATTTTCCTTTTTTGCTATCAGAACTCCACCTCCTCTGGATTTAGAACTAGATTTTGAATTTCTGTCACGCCGAAATATCTCGTGGTTTGTAAAACCAAGTTCTGGAGATTTTATTTCTGGGACGAGCCATGTTTCGGTAAGGATAAATATATCGTGTCCATGTAAAGGTACTGTTGTTTTTAGTTCGTGTAGTTTTGTACGAAGTCCTCGAGTATTCTGGTAGTAGATTTTAGTCACGTCTGGGCATTTGGTCCGGCATTTTCGGCTACTTAGGTCTAGTTTTTTGGGACAATTTTTACTATCGATGGCTTTTTGTTAATACATTTTATGGTGAATCCGACTTCACCTTCCTGTGTGGAAGGCCTGATGAGGAACACGAGCCAGTGGAGAGAATTTGAGGAATTCAAATCTAACCCTGGGATATCGCACTTATTATAAAGGTTTAAAATAAAAATTGTGAGGTAAATGAATAAATTTATTGTACAAAAATAATTTCTCTTCGTAACACTATTTTTTTGGGAGCATACTGATAAATATTTAACCTTATATTATATTATAATATTTAAAAAATACAATTTACAGATATATTTCTATTACATAAATAATTTTAAAAGATGTGCACATTTAGTGTTTCATTAATCAGTCATTATTTAGCTTAATTTAATTTATTGTTGGTATAGATTCATCATCGCCTAAGTCATCATCTTGAAATGCTATTTACAACAGTATTGAAGCTTTGGTAAAAATAAAATCAGATTTTGTAAATAAGAAAAAACCATTGATGATATGTATTATGTACAAAACATCAACAATACTTAGTGGTCCCCAACTGTAATTACAGCAACGCAACCATCGACAAACCATCTAAGTAATTTATTATTTGACATGAAGTAAAAAAGCCCGTAAAAAATTATTGGTGTAAATATTTGGTGTCTCTCTCAAAAGTGGCCAAATTTAATATGACTAGGGCGAAGAAAGATTTTCATTAACAATATACTCCTCATTAGAAGGAATTACAACTAAGTAACATAATATATACTATTCTCATAAACAGTAATAATTATTGGCTAAATATGATTTAGTTCCCATATTGAGATTATCAATAAGTACTCTGCAAAATGCGATTTTACAACTATGTCAGTGTTTTCTTTTAAATGATGTAAATATAATCATCACAATAAGCTTACAGTTAATGTTTTCTTTTCTCTTAAAGTAAATGATTTGACTAAATTGATTTTCACTTAATAAAAAAATAAATACATATTCTGGTTTTATCATGTTGTGGACTATGTGATGAAATAATACTTATTCCGTATGAATAATTATAAATCTATCAAAAACAAGACACGGAAAGGTAGAGGTAGAAGATTGGCCTAAGTCCAAATCTCAAAGATAGTACAGACCTACTCAATTGCTAGAATTTCTGACACATTCAGACATGCTGAGAGATCAACAGATTTGAGAAAGATCTGATATAGTATAAAAGTAAAAAAATAAAATAGGTTATTGACACCTTTACTATAAAATAAAATAGCAATTCAGTAAAAGAAATAAGAAATTGATTAGAAATGTGTAGAAAAATATAAGGAAATTATCACAATTTAATTGGCAGAAAGATCATCCGAAGTCAACTCCAGTGTCGAGCATTTCCCTCATCATGACGGTGGCCTGACGAGGCAGGATCCGGAGCAAGTGGCCGATGAGCAGAAGGTGACGCGGGATGGACACCTGGACGTAGTTTCTCCGGACGGCTTCGATGATAGATTTGGCTGCAGCACCTGCTTCTATGGTGCCGAAATAGCTTGGGATTCTGAAATGGGAAACAAAATTCATAGATTAAAATTAATCGATTTTTTAACCTCTCAGAAAAGGACTTTTATTTACTTTGTGTTCCTTTGCGAACTGTCAAAACGCGAAAATTTTTGTGTTATTCACGAGTTTTGTTAAAAGCTTCATAACTCACGCTTTGGGAAACGTAGCCTCATTCTAAAAAATGTTTTGGAAAGATTATGAAATTCACTATCGTATTGTTTTGTTATACGTAAATATTTGCGTTTCTAAATATACATTTTCTGAAAACGTCAAAAATATGTAAAAATCGCTGACCATTATTTCAAAGCTGTGAAGAATGTACTATTTTCTGAGTATCATAAAGAAATAACACTTTATATATTGAAGAAATATAATTAAAAACTATTAGTCACCTCAAAATAGTAACCGTCCAAACTAAAATATTTTTAATAAATTATTTAAAAACGCAATAAATTATGAACGAACAAGATGACAAGTCCAATCGACTTAGATAATGCACCTCGAAATTCCATAGATATTCTTGAATGCAGACGCGTAGCGTTATTCATTATCGATACTCTGTTTTTTAAATCATGGCAATCCGTATACTAGTGATGGAAATAAATCGATTTTTGTAAAATCTCGCGCGTTTACGTGAAAAGACGTACTAATGTCTTGACCGCTATTATCATATTTACGTCTTTTGACGTTCTAATGTTCCGAGTGGTTAAGCAGAATTCAAATTATTATTGTTACATAAATGGTATGATTCACGAATAGGTATTAATCAATAATATAACAGTATATAGACCTGCTGTAGAGATCTCAAGTGGCAAGCAAACAGTACATCAATTGTTTTCGATTTCGTAGTTTTAGTACAGGGGGTATAACTCCGATCAAAAAGAGAAACCGAAAAAAAGACACGGTAATGTCTGAAACGTCATCAGGTTACTATCCAATGAAAAACTCTGAATTTTGATAGCTGCGTACTGGCCGAGTGGATATCTGTGGTGGTTTCGTTTCGAAGCACGCTGTTGTGTTGTAGAAATTTGGCAGATTTGAATATATTGTTTATCCGATATTAGCGAGATCCGTCGAGTCTGTCAGTTTGTGGCTCATGGAGTATGGCCTTGTAGTATGCCGATAGTGGAGGGTAGCCGAAACCCCTGATCGAAAAATACTTTGCAGATTATGCTCGGGTTGCTTTCAGCCAAAATGTAAACCTATTGTTAATGTTAATTTCAAAATGTGTGTAATCATTGACCTGAGCAATAATGAGTATTAATTTATCTGAATGGAAGAGTTTACAGAGATAAAACTGATATTGATTTATCACCTTTGTACCATGAGAAATTTAACATTAAGCCAAATTGATAGGGAACATGATAAAATTTGGTGTTAAAATTATCTAAATGCATCATCGTTTGTCTTCAATTCAATTGATTTTTCCAGTACAAAGATATCCTAGATTAGAGATAAATAATGTGCAAATCGGAAAGCCCAGGAATTAAGAGACCAAAGATCATCCCTCTCAACTACAGAGATTAGATATAATCTTTAAATATTACAAAACAAAGTCGCTCTCTGCATTGTCTGTTTGTGCGCTTAGTTCTTCTAAAATACGCAACGGATTTTGATAGGGTTTTCACTATTATTTAGAATGCTGAGAAGAGTCGATGTTTTATAATCAAGTCGTAAAAAATATATTTTCCTGCATTTACATTGCTAACGCTGGCTATACCTTATGAGATACAGTATATCTGCTATAACACAATCAACAAATCAGTATATCTGCTATAACACAATCAACAAAAAATATTTTTACGCAATGTGGGATTGTGTATTATTTTGATGAGATCATTTGGATTTAAAAGGATTTCAACCATTTTTGCACATAATAAATCCATCGAATTATGCACTCTTTGAAGTGAATTCAATTATTGAATAAATTAATAAGAATAATATCTATCATGCTAGGTATAAAGAATGTAAGTAAAAAAAAATGAAAATTTAAATTATATAATTTTTTCAATCTCTGGGACAAAATCTTCATGTAGTATCAAAATAAAAAATGTTAAAATTATATTTCAGTTAAAAATTGGCATTTGTTACTTTATCACCAAATAAAAGTAATCGAAGTTTATAGATTTGAAATTGCTCTTCTGGAAAGTTGTTGTTTTTAACTTTTACTCTTTATGATTAGCATCAGCATGGTATATATTATGAAGATACATAAAATTGTCACATGAAAGCGATACTCTTGTAATAAATCGAAAAGAATGAATTAAAAAAAAATATTGTTTCTTGTAAGGCAATGTTGCACAGAACTCATGAGAGCCATGGAATGTAAAAGAAAACTAGAAGTGCCTTCCATACAAATTTGAACAGAAACAATTACGCCACTGACTTAGTACCTTGTGGTTCTAGACCATTTAGCATGCTGTATGTCTCTCTTACTCTCTATTTGAATTTCGTAATCATGGTGAAACACAGTTTTGCATTGGAAATTTAAGCCTCTATTAGGCAATTATTGGGATCATGAAGCACGCCCACAAGGCACCTCTTGTGTTATTTTTTATTCTATGATGGGAGCTATGGAACCCAGATATATGTAGATCGAAAAAAAATCATGAAATAAAGCTTTAAAATGAAACACAATAACAATAAAAAAATATAATAATTATACATTCCTAGTCAGTTTACGTGTTACGTTAATATTACTTTCATATGGTGATATATTCTTTAAAAAAAGCGGTTCATACCTCAATCTAATATCTGAAGCAAGTTCCGCACTAATAATGAACGGATAAACGTGCACGATGGTGACATGAACATTACTGTTCTTGGAGAGGCGAAGTTCCTCCATGACGGACTCTGCCAGGCCCTGGACAGCGATCTGCGACGTGCTGAGGGGAAGCTGGCCCTTCTGGCCGCTGAGGCCCGCCACCGAGGTCAGAGCCACAATGTGGCCATGGTTCCTCTTCTTCATAGCAGGCAGGAATGCATCTAGAAGCTAAAGAAAAAAAAAACATTACAAATAGAACACGGGCACCAGCGCAAAATTGTAGTAAACTATTATTGAATAATTATAGCAACAAACTCAGCTATTGGTCATATGGAAATTATACAGAAAAATATCTTAAAAGTTATCCACACTTTAAAAACATAAGAATGACTGACACTGAACACATATTCAACATGTTTGACGTACTAGATGACCAAGTACATATTTGACGAAAAAACTAAATTTCAACAACCACAAACTAACATTAATAGACCAGTTAGACGAGCGTACATACAAAACATGAAAACTCCGTCAAAAAGCACAAGCTTTGAACAAATACTAGGCAATAAAAACATTAAACGATCTTACACTCGACACAAAAAAATGAAAACATTTCACAAACAAAGTAAGGCATTGGAAAAGAACAAGAAAGGCAATATTACAGAAAATATATCTTAAAAGAATAAAAAAAGCAATCTTACAAGAAAATATATCTTAAAAGAATAAAAAAAATATACCTACATAGTGCAAATATTATGTATACACAATCGTTTCAATAATTATATACATATTGTCTTAATTTTATATTACTGCCCGTATTATTATATGTAAGCAGTAAGCGCCCAACGAGTCTCACATTACCAAATAATGTTTTACAAAAAAAAATACTGCAAAGTGTATAAATAATAAAAATAAGAATTTATTCCAGAAAAGATAAACACAAAGTGTGTGAGCAACCGTTTATGGAGGATATTCCGGAGGGTGGAACTCCATCCAGGCAATCATGCCAGTGATGATGGTGTTATATGATTGGTGTAATCTGCGCCATAAGCTGCCCATGTGGTGGCGGAGAAGCGCTCTGAAAGAGTGGACTCGTCCCTCCGGGGACATTTCAGTAGATTAAATAAAAATAATCAAAGTATCTTACCCAGAAATGTGAAGTGAGAGTGAGATCCATAGCCTGATAGATATCCGAGGAGGGTTCATTGAGCAGAGACCTCGGGCTCGGGATGCCGCAGCAGTGGAACAGCATGGTGACGTCTCCCACCTCCTTCTTGATGGTGGCGGCCATACGCTTGACGTCCTCCTGCTTGGTGACGTCGCACGTGAAGAACCACACCTTGCCGGTGCGCGGGGGCATCAGCCGCTGGGCCTCCAGGGCCGTAGACTCGTTCAGAGCCGAGTTGATGTCTACGCAGATCACCGATGCGCCCAGGGCTGCCATCTGCTTGACGGTCTCTTTGCCGACCCCACGACAAGCGCCAATCACCTGGAAGAGGAATGTTACAATTAACAAAGTTTTTTTTAAATTTATTAAATATACCGAAAAATAAAACCAATTACAGGTTTTCTCCTTTAACCTGTTAACCGGGGAGTTCAGTTTTGAATTACGCAGCATATAACGGGCGCAAACTCCTTCACTAGGACGTATCAATACGTCACGCCCGGTGGACGTAATTTCATATTTTTTTATTTTTTTATTTTTATTTATGCATCAAAAAAAGAGAAAACATCGAATTAAAAAAATAGAATATTTACAAACAATTATAAAGATTAGAAAAAAATATAAAAAAGGTTATAATTACAGAACAATAAATGAAAGCACACAGATAAAAGAGAAACATTGAGTTTAAAAAATTAAAATATGTAAAAATTAAAAACTCAATTTCCGTGTGATGTGCTCGGAAATATAAGTCCCACTCGTTCCAGGGCGCAACATATATTTCAAGGACGTATTCATACGTCCTACCCGTACCCGATACTGTTTACGTTTGACGTATTTATACGTCCCGCCCGGTTAACAGGTTAATAAGACAAGATATAAAATAAAATAAATTTATAACCAAAATTCAATAAAACAAAAAATCACCCATCACAAGTCCGTTCCATTCAACTATTAGCTGGAGCAAAAGTGTACATTAATGCTAGTTAACTACGAAAATCGACAGAAAGCTCATGGGAGAGACAAAGGGAAATTTACAAGAAACTTTATATTTGAAAATCTAATAAAGTTTGTCGTTGCACTTCCCCCATTACATCACAATTTGAATAAAAGGAATGGAAAGACTCATTATTTTAGCAAATTCTTAGATCATTGTAGAAATGTATAATATATATTTGTACAGCGCCCTTGAGGTGATTTTGGTCAAAAACGGCGCTATACAAATTGTCCAAATATTATTATCAATATTACTTACCATAACAATTTCACCCGCCACAGGTTTTTGAGGAGAGGGTTTTATAACCTCGAGTCCGGCCTTTGCAATAGACACCACCGAATACAGTGTGAGCCAGGAAATGTCCCATACTAGAATACATACTGCGTATAAACGCAACAGCATGCGAAAGGGCAGCAACAGCTTCAAGCCTCCTGGTAACGAACTCATCCAGTTGGTTCTACAATCTTCTCTTTCCTAGAAAACACAATGTTAATGTTCTAATTAATTTTAAAGACTAGTAATTCAATAGACATTCATTACAATAAAAGTTGTTACAACATTTAAAACATTAAACAAAGTTATTATTCAACGACCGATACCATTTTTATTGCCTTATAAACCCAGACAAAACGCGAGTGTAAATTTAGTCGGAAGAATTCGTCTGACTGATTTTTATTACTGGGGCAATGTCCGGGCTGTCCGGGGTACAAATAACGATAACATACATCTGTTTCTTAATAATCTCTTTTCATTTGCTTACTTATCTTAAAAACGACCGCTTCTTTAGTCAATTCTGTAAATAAAATTGTCACCCTAACGATAAGAATTAGAAACAGTATATTGATATCAAATACATACGTAAAAAGTGTAGATAAAGTTTAGTTATAATACTGTAAATCCAATAGTTGCCAATACTGATTAGTGATTCTACTGCTGATTGCTGGTGATAATATTTTGAAATTTTGAATAATGAAGTATCTGATGTCTGACAGGTTGATTTTAAATTTGTATGTTTTTTTTTAATTTTATGGCTTCTGAATTTGAGCGAATATTATTTAAAAAGAAGAACTTACATTTTCATAGTGAATCTGCGTTCGTTTTTTAGATTCTGACTTTATTTTTGATGTACATCAAAATTATTTTTTTGATTCACTTTTTTCATTGTTAGTTTTCTGTTTGCTCCATCGAAGCATCGAAGCCAGAGTCAAATTAGCCTTTCAGAAGCTGGGCGTATTGTACACGATCCGCAAATACTTTGAGCCCATTTTGAGCCCCTCGTCCCACGGGTCGGTAAGCACTCATTATAATAATATTTGTATGAATGATTTGTATAGTGCCGTTTTTGTGCAAAATCACCTCAAGGGCGCACATTTACAAAATGATGTAAGACTGTGCAGAAAAAATTCAAACTAAACTGCGCTGCAGACCGTTACCTCAATATAGCGAACTTGATTTTCTCGTCATTCGGTTTATGTTGATTGCTTACCGACCCGTGGGACGATGGGCTAATAGTACACAACTACTGACTGGTGGCGATATCGTAACCAATAAAATTTATTCAAGGTGCGATTTTTGTTAGTTGAAAACTTTTGACCCTTTTTAAATCGCAAGTGCTCCCCACTGTTGAATTCGGCAACCACCTCTGGTCTGGAGCTTCAAAATACATTAAAAAAACTCTTGATTCGGTCGGTTGTAGAGTGTAGAAAAATATATTCCTGTGCCGTTTACAAGGAACCGATTCCTTTTCTGTCACTGGAAACGTCGCTCTTTTTTCTGGGGAATCGGCTATTTTAGAAAAAAGGTTCCTTGGGGAATTTTATTAACAAAACATGAAAGAAAAAAATTACAAGAAAGCAATAACTTTGAAAATTTTGAAGAAATGGTTATATTTTTCTCAAAATTTCTCTCATCGGTTATTATATATAAAGCGTTATTCAAAGAAATGCCTATGAATAGTAATCGTAGGTAAAAGTTTGTCATTTTTTATTTTTAAAAATTCTGAAAATAACCGGCTCCTCAGAAAAAAGTCACCGGTGCAAGAATCTCGCTATCTCTAGTCAAAAGTCAAATGTCAAAATGACATTAGCAAAGCAATATTAGTATTGGTTGAGTGGTTTATATTTATGATTTGGTTCCCTTTGGTACTTCGGCCGCTCGATAATAAATGCGAAGAATCTTTTCGGCATTATTAATAATAATTTAGTCATATCGATTTAGAAACCACCACACAAAAATGTCGGTCGTTTATACGGGAGATCCAGACTTGGAATTGAAAGTGAAGAAAGGTAAATAAAAATTAGACCCCTTTCATGTTTACACTTCTAACGTGCCATGTTATTTTATTTTTACGATTTAATCTTATGTGTCTTTATTGACTTCATTCGTGGATATAATTAGTTAAATTGTTGGAAATAATCAAAGTTATTTTATTTACAGCAACAGAACGCATCTCCGAAAACATGCATATAGTTGCTAACGAACCATCCTTAGCTTTCTACAGATTGCAGGAACATGTAAGGAAGGCTCTGCCCCCCATGGTGGAGCGTAGATTAGAAGTAACAAAGCTTCATCATGAACTACAGGGGAGATGTTACGACGTGGAATATGCAGTAAGGTAAGCATATATTGTAAGTAAGACTTCTCACAAAGTTATTAATGAGTATGCCCATATGTCCTGTTTACACAAGGTCAGTGTTTAGTAGAGTAGTACAGTGGCATAATTATTTTAAATTCAATGAAGAACGGCACCCAATCTTCTGAAAGTTGTCTGATAAATATAATATCTAATTATTGAAGACAATATTAGCGATTGAAAAAGATACGGTCACCGTATCTTTTTCAGATTTTGCTGTTTCAAATTTTCGTTTAAGAATCGCTAATATTGTCTTCAATAATTAAATATTACAATTTAAGGGTTTTACTCATTAGATTCTTCCAAAAATAAAATATGGTATCTGTTCATTGTTATTTTGATACAAAGTAAATATTTTAAATATACAGAAAGTAGGGACATACTTAATACGCACTTTTAATTTTAAAAACACTGCGGGTCAGTTACATAACAATGAATAGTAAATATTTCAGTTTTAATAGCTATTTCTTTAAAAAAATGGTTAATTTGACATCTTTTCTTCACGCCATGTTTTTACAAAATAATATTAAAATTGTTTTTCAAAGCTGTTTTTTTGCTTATTTTAAAAAAACCCAAACTAAGAACCTATTTTAAGTTAAATAAGACGAGAAAAAATCTATAACATCAATAGCAATGGCCGCCAAGTAAAAAATCTATTTTTATGAAATAACTATTAAAATTCATTGTTTTCCATTTCCGGAAACTGAAATACTTACTTATCATTATTTTCTAACTGATAAAAAGTTTATTTTCTATTAAAAGTGCATATTAACCTTGCCTCTATTTCCTGTAAGTATTATTATTATTTATAAATTCTGACCAGTCAGTGGGTGAGTTTGCAAATGCTACGGGTTCCCGTTCAGGCTTCGTATGTTCATTGGCTGGCTAAATCCCCCAACAATGCACAAGCAACATTTTTCACTTATAATGATGGTAGAAGGAGATTTTCAATTATTGTCAGGTTTTTCGTAAACCGGGAATGTCTTTCATTTGATGAAAAACAATGAAATTTAAATCACAATATTTCCAGTGCTGTAAAATCAATGGACGGCGCTGCCAAAAGTTTTTCCAATATCCAAGAGATGCTCAAGAACGCCATCTTCTTGAAGCAACAGCTGAAGTACGAGGAGGCCAGGAAGAACAAGAAGGACACCAGCTCCGTGTACAAGAGATTGTCGGCACACATCACCATGGACCTACCGGACCTGCCGGACCTTTCGGGGGTTGTGCGGGAGACCACCACGAGGGTCGAGAACATGATGGCCCAGGCCAGGAGCTCATCCCATGGCAGCAATAGTGAACTGCAAAGATCCCACACTACCCTACATTAAACTAAACTTACCGAATATCCTATGTTATAGGTATCGCAATAAGTTGATAAGAACACAGTACTCACAGAAATATTGCTTGCACAATAATGTTTAAACTTGTTACTCAACTTCAGGTAAGAAAGTTACTGTGATTTTGAAAAAAAAAGACACACAGTAAAACTTTTCAAATGTTTCTCGGTGACTTTCGCAAGGAAATCACTGTCGGCAAGTTTGGCCCTAAGCCAAACGGCGCCTAACGCTAGTAAAAACCTCAAGGGCGCTGTATTAGGTGTTAGGTATTATTAGCACCTTTACTCCTTGCAAGTCGGCGCCCTGAGTGGGGTGCTCCAATTGCGCCGGCATAGGGCTGGCCCTGACTGTCGGAAGTGTATAATATATACACCGATACACATAACCCTAAATGTGTGTTGTTTAATACAACTCTAATGGTGCAACCTATACGTTTCTTTGTTTTGCGCTTCAGGATGTCTAGCACGGACGATCTATAAAGCCCTATGTCAATACGACCAAATTCGTGATCTATGGTCAGTTAGCAATAATCGCGAGCACGGTCAACGACTGATAAGAAATTCCGACCGATGATAGACAAAAAAAAAGCCTGCCAAATTTAACGCAGCTCCTTGGCTGTCAGTTAAATTTCGGTTGACTGTTGATATACGCAATTTTTTTAATAATATTATTCTTTATGCAAAATTACTAACTTTTTTTTGTTATTTGTTTTTGGGGTATTATGCCGTGTTGCGCTAACTCCTTCTTTAGCCAACGTTTCGGACAGCATTGCAGTGTCCATCATCAGGGCAGATGTGTTATTTGAGGTTGTGTTAAAATGTGAGCTTATGTATGAGGTTGTGATACCGTGTTGCCAGCTCCAACCCTCTGAGCTAACATTAACGTATCATTTTTTTTTTTTTTTTTTTTTAATAGTTTAAGTGGTTTTCTTCGTTTAGCTCTGGTGTATCCGTCAATTACCGGATACCAAGAACTATTAAGCTTAGCTCCATCGTCTCTATTAATGTTTACGGGATTTTTATGAATTTCAATGGCCTCCGTAATCAGCCGTGCTCTATAAGTTTTCGGTCTCCCCAGGATTTCAGGAACAAATCCAAAGTAATGCCCGGTGTCAATCAAATGCTCGGCAATTGCCGATTTGTCAGGGTGGCCGAGTTTACAAGCTCTGAAGTGTTCTGAAATCCTTTTGGAGATAGTCCGCTCTGTCTGGCCTACATAGACCTTGTCACATCCGGAACAGCTGAGTTTATACACTCCATCTGTTTCCAGAGGAAACTTAGTCTTTGAAGACCTCAGTAAGTCCTGTATCTTTGTTGTTGTTCCGAAGACAGTCTTGATATTTTCCTTTCTCAATAGCCTGGCAATTTTGTCTGTCACATTGTGCACATAAGGCAGGAAGGCACAGCCTTTCGACTCTTGTTCAATTCTGTCTTCGTTTGGTGCAGATTTGGCTCTTATGATTTGCCTTGTCTGACTTGCTGGGTAGCCGTTACGCTCCAGTGCATCGGTCAGCTTCGTAAGTTCCGCTCCGATTTTATGTTCTTCACATATTCTGGTCGCTCGGGTCACCAATGTATGGATAAGTCCTCTCTTCTGCGCTGGGTGGTGGTGCGAATCAGCGTGTAAGTACCGATTTGTATGGGTTGGTTTCCTATATACAGTATGCCCTAGGCTACCATCGTGTTTCTGCATCACCTCCACATCTAGAAAGGGCAGGATTTTATCTTCGTTTTCCAGTTCCATTGTGAATTTAATTTTGCTGTGGAGAGAATTAAGATGGTCCAGGAATTCGTTTAGTTTCTCCGTTCCATGAGGCCAAATGGCAAAGACATCGTCGACGTAGCGCCACCATACTTTAGGGACAGCCGAAGCTGTGTCGAGTGCCACTTCTTCAAACTTCTCCATAAAAAAGTTGGCTAGTACTGGCGATAATGGACTGCCCATCGCAACTCCCTCCAATTGCTCAAATAGTTCACCCTGAAACGCAAAGTATCCCGTTTTGAGGCAGTGTTCAAAAAGTTTGCAAATGTCTTCCTCATATATCTCCCTTAGCATTGTCATGGAGTCTTCTAGAGGCACATTTGTGAAAAGTGACACGACGTCAAAGCTGACCAGAATATCTCCTTCCTCAGTCTTAACTTTCTTGAGCTTACTAATCAGATCTGTTGAATCGTTGGCTAAAGAAGGAGTTAGCGCAACACGGCATAATACCCCAAAAACAAATAACAAAAATTCTTCTGGCCGTGAAAATCTTAAATCATAATTACTAACTTGTTTATTATTGAAGCTCGTAGGATTGAAAGACGTCATTTATGCAATCAATTAAATCTGTTCAAACTTCGAGGGACGAAATTCAGATACTTGTTTCGTATATCTCATATTATGGCTAAATATCTCTATGACCAATTAACTCAGATGTGAATAATGACCTCATTTACTAATTAACTCCCTTTTTAGTGCCAAAAAGTAAAAACAGCTGCCAATGCAAATTTAGGTTAGTATTTCAATTCAACATTCCCAATTTATTAATATTTTTGTGTAACTGTATGACGTTAGACATTTCGGAACGTCAAATACCTCCAGTGTTGCCAGTATATATCGATAAGTTTACTATATCTGATCGATAGGCAGAACTACTGATGATTTTGCAACGAAGTAACGTCATTGTTAGCAATTAATGCTCTGAATTAACATCAGACGGCTACGTAAAAGTTAAAAATACTAAATAAAAATTAACAATGTCGAATTCAAATAATAAAATTAATTTACGGTGACCGGGTATCTCATCAAAATGACAATTCAACACACCTACAAAAAGTGATATAAAGTCATGAAAAGTTATGAAACAAAAACTAGGTTACGTAACTATTAAACCTAGTTTTTGTTTCATTACTTTTAATGTATATCACTTTTTAAAGGTGTGTTGAATTTTCATTTTGATGAAATATCATGGAACCTTAATATACATTGGCAGTCCGCATGGACTTTTTTACATTAAAAATAGAGTTAATTAGTTCATGAGGTCTTTAGTTATGAGTTATGACTAACAACTTTTGTCCCTCCAAGTTGGAACGTAATCAATTGATCGCGTCTCGATGGTCCATGGATAGTGTATATGATTTCTTTCAATTCTAAGAGCTTAGTAAATTCACCTCCATTCATTAATTAGCCAGTTATTTTGCATAATGAATGACTTTATCCAAAAAGTCGTGAATATTGACAGCTTATCCAACACCTTTGATGCCTCACTAAAAGCAGCAGCTTTTTTCTACCGACTCCCGGAATCATATTTTGACCATGCTCAAGAATATCACTAACTAACCATAGATGACGGATTTCGTCAATATTGTATTGACGTAGGGCTTTGCGAATTGGTATAAAATCATTGGAAGATACGCCTATCGATCCGACATTGTAAAGTTATCGATTACCCCCTGGGAGACAAAGTCTGTAAATACTTTGGAATAATTCTAATTTGTGGTATTTTTGAATGGTCTTGTTTCCATTATGGTGATATACTTTAAGCTTTTAGCTAAATCAATTATTATGAGTCACGCATGTATCATAAAATGTGATTGTATAAATTATATGTATTATCAAAGTTCAGATAGGGTTAATGCTAAATATTTTATTTGTTTAATTTATCGTCGACAAAGAAACAATACCTCCTAAACGACATCCAGTCTAAAAATCACTTTTTTATGAAATTCGATTTAGTTCATAGAACTAGTTCATAATACTACACTACTGGTGTGTAGGTTCAGCCGGCATGAGTTCTTGAACACGAGTCATTTGCGGGAAGAGGACCCCACTCCCTTTTCAAATCAACTACTCCCAGAGAACTTAGACCTGAATGCCTCTTCGTATGTACCCAGCACTTGACAGCGTAGCTTCTCAGCACCTGCGCATTCGCCTCACTAGCGATATTTCTCACCGAGAATGTGAACCGAGTCCGTGAGCGGCCCCGGACCCGCATTGGTGCGAGTCCTGGTCTGGGACCGAGTTCAGAGCCGGAACCGTGTATAATACAGTTTATACCCAAAAACTCGAATCTCGGACCTACTCCTAGAACTCGAGTTCTTTTAAAAGGTAGAATTCCTCGGAGGCCTGTGGCAAAACGCAGAACCTACTCATCTTTAACCTTTTAAATGCCAGTAGGTAGAAGTGTAGCTGTGCACAGCAGGCCAAGAATGCGAGTTAACTCGCTCTTGGCACAGAAGCGGTTAACTACCATTAGATATTGCGCACAGTAACAAATAAGCGGTAACAGACAACCTACATCGGTTATTATTTTAATGAAATATCGCCTATCTCCAATTCCCTCGCTATAAAATAGTTTTGACATGCCACGGATAGTTGACACTTCTGAAAAGTTTTTTGTCTCTCCTGCACAATTTGATTTTTGGCGCTAGGGCGGTATTTCTTATTTGTCGACATTATGTTAGTTTTCAGTCATTGTACCTTTTATTTTGGCTGTACTTAATGTTAAGAATGTGATTGTCTAATCCAATTATCTTATACCAAAAAATGTTTCATTATCTTCGATAAATTGAGGAGTCAGGTGGAAGAACGGCTTAAGGTTCATTAAGTCATTTAACCATCCGATGCATATTTCGTATTCTGCATGCCTTAACTATCATCACACAAAATATAGTCACTCTACTTTGTCAACTTATGCCCCTACATTCAAGAATATTAACATGCCTCTCAAGTTGCAGCTATAAACAATCCCCACTTGCTGCCATTATCGCTATTCTTACCTTACTTTCATCTGTCAGATTGCCATTCGATAAAAAGTCAGCATTTCAGTATCAGCTCATAAAATTTTATTCTTTATCAATTGATTCAGTTGTATGGTGAAAAATAATATGTATAGGGAACACATTTTTTTTATAAACCCTTGGTTTGGTAAAGAAAATTCATACCGTCACTCATTTTTACTCTTCGGACGGAAGAGTGACTCATTCAGACATTAACTCATTCAAAAGGTTGTATTAATAAGACAATATGCAAATGTCTTTTTAACCTCATTTTTATTAGCGGAATAGCAAACAAAGCTATTTAACAAATAATCAAAACGTATTTAGAAAACACTTCAAAAACTTTAACAGCGATTATCTCAAAACTCACTTTTGTCTGTTAGGTTGTTCTTCCACCTGTTTCCTCAATTGTAACTATATCTTTTTATCATAATAAACATTTTGTGAGAGTCAAGATACTATAAATTTTAACTTGTACCTTTCGATTCATAACAAAAAATTGATTGTTTATTTTTCGTAGTACATAATATTATTGTTTTGTGTTGTTATGATATTATTTAAATAAATGCCTATGTTGATTAAACCATTCCTATTGGGCTCATAAATCCAACTTTTCTCTACAATTACTAAGATTATTAAGAAACTCATATTATGATGAACTTTATTGTGTTCAATAAATCTTCATCACAACTGCGACATTTGAAAACCTTATTAGTAAGATCCGTAGATTACAAAATATTAAGAACCTTTTGAAAAAATAAAACAGTACTGCCTTAATTGCTTATTTTAATCCTCTTATAAATTATTTACCTAACCACCATCGATAGCCTTCCATAGCTATGCGGTAACAGATTTAGTTCTGCATCTGGAAATATATTTTTTTAGTCCTGGTATATGCTAATAAATTCATAAGGTTCTCATTAATTTGGATATAGTTTTCAATAATATATTATAATTCATTCCCTCCATGGTCGAGGGGTAAGGCTCTCGACTAGCAATCGCATGGCATGCGTAAGTACATTTTATTTAATGAATTTGTGTTGTTTCACAATAAATTTGTTTTAAATAATATATTATAGTTAATTTGCGGGACATTGAAGAGTAGAAGATGCTCTCAGTATTGTCCTAAAAGACCACCATTCAGAATTTTTTTTAAAGTAAGCTCCATCAATATTTTAAAACCAAACCTTTAGTATTTTCTTCAATGAAAATGTTTTAGTATTGTTTCAAACGGAAGCCTTTAAAATATATCAGCTTAACCGTCTAGTAGTAGAGTGGACAAATGCGTCAGATTCCCAGCAAGGCGTCATTCAATCCTATTCTAATTAAATCCTCGGTAAAAAAAATCCTAATCCTTTGTTCTCAACGTGTACAATTTCAGCACTTAGCCGATGTCAGGGCCCTATGGAAAATTGATATATTATTTTTCGAGTCCTGTGTCCTCAATGTGTACTATTTTCACAGCATTCACAAAAATGACATTTGCCCCAGGGAACTTATTTCAATAATGTCAAAAAAAATCGATCCTTGGCCGCTCCCCCCCCCATGTGTTCATGTGTTCCCATAATAATGGCTTTTGTATATATTTATGTACTGAATTAATAATGTTTGTAAATGGTAAATTGACCATTATGAGTAAATAGTTAGGTACATGAAATTAAATATAACGTTTCAAAGTGGTAGATGTGAATACTGAAAGTATCGCCCCGGTAGGAGAACAATGTTCGGAATCTAAATATATACTAGGATTTACTACCCATCAAACATGGTGTTTTAAATGTATCTCTAATCTCTAAATATGTAGTATAAAACAATGTCGCCATTCGTGTCTATCTGTTTGTGCGCTAAGTTCTTCTAAACTACGCAACGGATTTTGATAGGGTTTTCACTTTCATTTAGAGAATTTCTTCCCGAAGGTTTATATATTTATAAAAAGTCGAGCAACGCCAAGTTATAATTATGTCGATAATTTAACTAATCTCGAAATTAACATGAAATCATAAAACAGTAACAATTAAAATATATTGTGCATAATATTCAGTCGCAAAAATAATAATAATAAAATCATTTAGAAAAAATATATTATAAGGTGGTGCTGTAGACTCATAGACATGTTTATTTGAAACTATGGATGAAAGTGATTTCAGTAACCTAGTTGAGTCAACAAGACAAGATCAGTAATTATTATTAATTTGTGACATCAGTAAATTCTGTTAATTTATTCAGTATGGCGTAGTTTGCGATTTTTGTGATTAATGCCTCTGCGTACATCCTTTGCTCAGGGTTAGAAATTTTATTGAATTTCTTAGAAATGAATGTCCCAAATGCGTCACTGTCGGTATCTTCGTTTTTGTTTTTTAATGCATCAGTATCACAGAATAAAGGATCAGTACAAACATTTAAGAATGGTTTTTTATCATCTTCTGCTTTTTTCTTCTTCTTTTCAGGTATATATTTGACATCATAATGTAATCTTGAAGTTTCTGGTGAACTCTGAAACAAATTATTATTTTGTTGTTATTTTTTTTCACTTTCCCTATAATTATACTATTATTTTCCTCAGACCCAAAACAATTAATAATACATCCAACTCCAATTAAATATTGGCAGTATTTACTTGTTTTGGCTGACAACTCTGGCCGCTAGAGGTGCTGGTGTAGCTTAGCATAAAATCCATTAAAATGTATGAAAGTAACCCAAGTCTCACAACACGTGCCGCTAGTATAGTTTTTATAGAAATTTCAGGAGTTGGAGGTATTATTACTATTCTACAGTACTTGTATTATCACCACCTGTTACCCTTTCATTCTGTCAATAGATTTCGAAGAGGCAGTGATAGTTTGTGCTCTTATACACATAGAAAAAATGCACAAAAGAAACAATATTGGGTATATGTACTAGTATTGAGAGGCTACGTGCAGGAAAGTTTTAAAAGTAAAAAATTTTGCATATCTTTGCATGAGTGCAAACAGCTTCGAAGGGCTCTTACAACTCTTGAGGCCTGGAAATACTTATCTATGTTATAATAAAACTTTTTTTTGTTTATTTACTCATTTATTACACGTGGTACATTAAGGGAAGTGCTGAAATATTATCAGGTGTCATTATTGTCATATTATCAAATATTATCAATATGTCAGGTCTCAGATTCATCAGCACATACAAAATTAGAAACAAAAGATTCAACTGAATCAATTTTCTCTAGAAACAGGTTTACTTGAGGGGAAGGCATGAAAGTATATTAGGTCTAACCACACTTCACTTTGGAGCGACGGTACCACAAGGCGCTCCAGGCCGCTGTGCAGAAAAGTCTCAAAATACATGTAATAGCCGCTAAAGGGGATACGACATGCGATTTACAGTGACTGGAATATGGGCATTATTTTACACATTACCTCCACACAGGAGGCCTTGGGGAAAATAATTTCCCTCAGGGCCTATGTTTAGGGACGGCCCTGAGCCAAACGGCGCGTGGCTCTAGAAAATTTTGGCGCCCCTTGTCAAAACCAGTAGATGCCAAGGTAGGTGATCACTGTAATCAATAATATTTGGATAATTTGTACTTTTGTATATTTATTTATTTATTTATATATAATTTGTACATTTATTTATAACAATTACAGGTAATAAAGCCTAAGACGTTATAATAGTACCATTTATGCAGTGTATATGCAATGCCAAAAATCTCGCAAATGCGCTATAGGACACAAAAAATAAATCTAATTTTTTATCTACCGCATTCAAAAAGCACGTAGCTCTCCCCACAGGTGAGTTCATTAATAAATTAGTGCGGCTTGCTCTACTATATAGAAGATTGTGATGACGTCCTCGAGAGTGAGACTCTGGTACAAAAAAATTTAATTGGGCCAGTATCTCATTATTAGATAAGTGACCGTTTATTAGTTGGAAAAAATATTCAAGCAAAGCAATACCTCTACGTGTCTCTAGGGAGTGGTAATTGGTCATGCCTAATATATAAATCGATGGGTAAAGCCAAGGGTAACGTCCATAGAGCCGCGAGAATAAAAACCTTAAAAATTTTTTATGGACTCTTTCAATGCGTAAAGTGTATGTTAATTCATGTGGAGCCCAGATGATCGAGTTTGATTCAAGTACACTTAGGACTAGTGTGTTATATAATAACGTCAGTGTTTTTGTGTTACGAAACGGATATGAGTTTCTAATTACGAAGCCGAGAAGCCTGTATCCTCTGCTTATTAAATCATCGATGTGTTGGTGAAAAGTTAGTTTGCTGTCGTAAATAACTCCTAGATCTTTGATTTGGTTTAGGTGTTGGAGAATAATTTCATTGATTGTATATTCAAATACATGCGGTTTCTTTGATCTGGTATACGAGACGATATTGCACTTGGGTGTACTGAAGTTCAAGCCATTTATTTTGGCCCAGTTTGAGACGCAGTCAATGTCACGTTGAAGGAGAATACAGTCAAGATGGTTTTTTATTGAGCGATATAGTTTCAAGTCATCTGCAAATAGTAAATACAGCGAATGTGTGATGACTGAACCAATATCGTTGATAAAAATCAGAAACAGAAGTGGTCCAAGGATAGACCCCTGAGGAACTCCAGAAAAAACTATGAATTCCAAAGAACTGGAACCCTTATAATAAACAAACTGTCTACGATTTCGAAAATATGAAGCAAAAAAACAGAGTAGTCTTTTGGAAAAACCAAATGTAGCTAGTTTATTTAGAAGAATGTCGATGTCAACCTTGTCGAATGCTTTTTCCAGGTCGAAATAAGCAACATCCACTTGTCCCCGATTGTCGAGAGTTTGTGATAAGAAATCTGAGATGCATAAGAGGTTTGATGTTACTGACATTTGGGGTCTAAAACCATATTGACGGTCATCAAGAATTGGATTAACGTGATTAAGTATATATTTATGTAGAATTTTCTCGAATATTTTCATGATGGAACATAGAACGGCAACTGGTCGATAATTCCGGATATCGCGTTTGTCTCCCTTCTTGTATATAGGGGTTATTTTAGTTAATCTCCAGATGTCTGGGAGAATCCCGTTTTTTAGGCAAACATTGAAGAGATGACATAATGGTGGTATTAAAAGGTCGGAACAACCCTTTAGTATAAATGTTGGAATATTGTCAGGACCGATGGAGTGAGGTTTCTTTAAATTTGAGAGTGCCTCCTTAACATCTTTTTCTGAAATACTGACCAGGTCGAATGAGGGCCCAATCTGTACAGTGTGAAGGGTAGAGTCAATATTGAGAGTTGGTTGGACATTTTTGTAAACAGATGAGAAAAAGGTCGCAAAACTATTAGCGATTTTATCATCAGTAGTCAATTCCTCTCCGTCAAGAATCATAGACTTAAAAGAGTTGTTGGATTTTTTTTAGATCCTTAATGTACTTCCAAAACTGTTTGGGATCGATAGATAATTTTTCTTCCATTGAAGTTAAATGATTTTTAAAAGCTTCGCTGATTTCATGTTTTATGATGGAGCGATAGGCTGAAAAACTAGCATAATCCAAGTTGTTACATGTTTTTTTCCATTGCTTATGAAAATTATGTTTAATTTTAATATTTGAAATAATACTATTGGTGTACCACTTAGGATATACTCTGTGTGCCGTAGTGCGAGGTGTGGAAATGGGTATACACTTGTCGAATATATTGTAAATTGAATTGTAAAAATTTGCAGAGATGTGCTTTATTTCAAATAAATCCATTTCAAATGGAAATGCAAAATGCAAAATGGGTATTTTCCATTTTGCATTTTAAATGCTTTTCTAAAAACCATTTTGCATTTTGCATTTTAAATGCATTTCTAAATGCATTTTCCATTTTAAATGCTTTTTTGCAACATTCTTCCTACTATCTCCTCTCATCTTTTTTTCATAAGCCCCAAATATCAGTCGGTCCTCAACATCGCTATGAGAGATAATTTACATTTGTCAAGTTGCTCCCTGGTAGGAGCCCTGGCAATTGAGTGATACCATTACAAAAAATACTGATTCAAATACTGAACATGGGGCCATGACGCTGTAATATTAAATGTTAGATAGCAGTTTCTATGTTTTTACGTCGGCAACATTAGTCCCGCGCAATTTTTTTGTGGTTTCATAATCTGTAGTCGTGGTGTTTTTGAATTTACCATCATGTAATATGTTTGTTCTACATTGATTTCCATTATTAAATGACAAAATTGTTTAAAAAATCTATAATTATTTTAATTGTTTGACCTGAGAAACCATTTTGCATTTTCAATGCATTTTGAAAATAGGTATTTTGCATTTTACATTTGAAATGCTTTTCTACAAACCATTTTGCATTTTCAAATGGAAAAATTTTGACCCATTTCCATTTTGCATTTCAAATGGTTTTGGGTACCCATTTTGCACATCTCTGAAAATTTGTACATAATGCATTCATGTCTGTTGAATTTTGGCAGACCGGATGCCATGAGCATTCAGAAAGCAATTCATATAATAAGTGGAAATTTCCTTTGTTGAATCTCCATGCGTTTATGGTTCTAGCTCCGTGATAAGAGGGAACTTCTATTGGACTTGGGTTTAGACATGAATTTGAAACACCTGAGTGAGTCTCACTAATACTTATAGACAAAGCAGGGTGGTGCTTGTCCTCGTTTGTAATAGGGTCATGACATTTCTCAACACACTTTACAAGATCCTTGGCATTACATAAAACTATGTCCAGAGTGTTATTATAATCATTACATATCAAGTTATATTCTTGCAAACCGTAGACACATTTAAAATAATTAAACATGTTCACAATATTGGAGTTACAGAAAGGGAGGTTCAAATCACCTAATATTAAGATATTTTTGTCACTGAGAAGATTATAATTACTTTCTATTTTTTCGAACATGTTGTAGTATAACGAAGTTGAAGAACGAGGTGGCACATATATCACACATACCAAAACAGTTGAAGATTTCAAGGATAGCTTCACCCACAGGGATTCAGTGTCGGGGAGGTCCATTGAAGAAATCCTCTCAGCATGGGTTACAGAATCAGCACGAACAGCCAGGACGACACCCCCGGCTCGTGTGAGGCGGTCACGACGAAAGACAACATAATTTTCTGGAAATAGCTCTGAATTATGCACACTTGGTTTCAGCCACGATTCAGTGATTGCTATTAAATCTAAGCTATCTCGAGCAAATAGGTTGTTTTTAAATACTGCCAATTTCGTATTTAGCCCTCGAACGTTTTGATAATAGATAGAGAGGTTAGAATTACTTCTCACTCTTAGAGTGTTTCGTTTTATCATTGGTTGCAACATTTCTCCGAAAAAACCACTCATTGAATGCAACATGATTTGGCCATATGTTCGGGTCCATATAAAACGAAAGCTTTGATTCCGGGACTCCAATCCGGAAAGAGGCGTAGTCAGCTTTGGCTGTCAATTTGACAACATCGTAAACAATTTCTTTGTTTATATTGAGAAGGAAATTTACAATATCCTCGACCGTAGTGTTGACATCGAATTGCCAGGCATGAATATACTTGCGCCTTTCAACGGCTATGAGGCCTTTATGCTCAGTCGCGGTACCATAAAGTACTGGTCGTCTTTTTTTCCTATGCTTGACTCGGCGCCAATTGGGGTTAGCCGAAGTGGAGGTATAGGCTTCTGTTTCAGATTCGGATTCTGCTGTATCGGTTTCTGCAGTCTTCGATGTTACAGTATCGGTAGGTTGGGCAACGGGAGTTGACATCTTCTTCGGTTTAGATGGGCCGGACATCGGAACCGATGGATCTGGAACAGAGGATGCCGTTGAAGCAGATGTTTTAGCAGGTTGAGGGTCTACTTCCGATTTGCCCTTTTTTGTAGCAGATCTCGTGGTAATCTTACGAGCGTTGGGGCGGCCGACTAAGGCAGCTTGGGTTGTGGCAGGCGGTGGGCTAGCCGCTCTGTTTGGCTGTACTTCGCTGGGCCCCGTTGAGAGCTGCGGGGCGGAGGGGGGCGAGCGTAGTAAAGTAGTGACCGCTTGTGCAGCGGCGGCAGGCGCGGCGGGCAAGACGCGCGGCTCCGGGGGGATCGGACCTGCGGCGTTCGACGAAGAGACACTGCATGTACATGTACACATTTTAACACTACCGACATACGTTGTCAGTAAATTTTTAAGGGAATTCTGTTCCCTTTCAAAAAACAACATTTTGTCACTCAAACTTTCAATCGGAAGTTGGGACTCTTGTGAGGTATTCACTATAAAAAAAAAAAAAAAAAAATCGTTTTCGTTAGTAGGTGAAGCCCAATCAAAATTTCGTTACTGTCACCCATTTCGGTTATTATCAAGCGCTGATAATAGGAAACAGAAACAAAATTGTAGCGCGACAAAAAAGACGTGCGTTCCGGGCGATATATAATAATCGTTATCGATACTTGATATTATATATATATATGATATTATATATAGAGCCATTATTAAGAAAAATAATCTCAAGAGCGATGTTTTAGGACTGTTAGGTATTATGGCAACTTGGAAATTCGGCACCCGGAGCAGACTGCTCCTATTGCGCCTGCATAGGGCCATATCTATGTCATCTGAAGCTGTGTGGAGAGTTTTTTTAAGGTAAGGAAAATCTGGAAATGAAAAAGGTATGAGGGGTGGGTAGGAATCTGAGGGCCAGGTGTCCAGGAGTGACGGACATTTGAATTCTTCCCTCCCACTGCCGTGGATGTGGATAGGTTTAGAGAGTCCAGTTGGAGAGGTAAAAAGATCTCCCTCAACTTAATTCAGGGAAGTAGCAGATGATCATCATTTTAAAGAGACTTAATAATACACCTGAATTCCTGCAAACGGGTTCAGGCTGCGAATATATATATTATTATTCATATCCACCCCTTTTAATGTGGGTAGAGTCTGGCAAACAAGAGAATACGCCTGATGGTTGACGCGCAAAAATCGATTTTGTTAGGAGGAAAAAATCGTCAATCACTATTCTGAATTCCTGAATAATTTCAGCAAAGCTGCGCAAGTACACAAAGGGCAAAACTCTTTTTTTAGTTTATCAAACTACCAGGGAAAGAGAAAGTTGGTTTCTAGAACTGCAACCTGTTTCTTATTTTGTAGCTCCAGCAAAGTTTCTTTATAATTCTTTTAACATGCATTGTATTTAGTCATAGACCCATTGAGCCGTTTTTGGGAACTTCTTCATCATATCCCACCTGATCTTCATCCTCAGCATCCACTGCAGTAGCATCACCACTAGTTGGACGTTGCTCCATCGTTGGCAACAAAAATAAAAGTTTTTTGAAGTACATATACTTTCTTCTTCTCGAGGCTGTCGGCCTTGATTTGGCATCTTTTTGAGCACGAAGTTCTCGTGAAAAACATGCCCTTAGATTTTTCCACCTCGCTACTACGTGACGTTCTGCAACAATAACAAAATTTATAGTACCTATGTTGGACTTTTGTAACAATATTATAAAGGTAGTGTATAAACATTTATGTACGTTGTAAAAATTGTTAGTACTTATAAGATTCGATAACACTGTTGAATGTCAACTCCAAATTGATCATTAAGATTTCTGTACTAAATAAATATACATAAGTCCGAAAAACAGAACTATGGTCCAGTATATCAGCAATTATTAGTAACGGCATCACTCGGTTTATCTTGACGGCTCCTACCAGAGAATAACTTTAATGTGCCCTGGAAACAATATCAATTGTCAATAGTTACGAAAATCTACATCTTTGATGTGATTGACAATTGATCGTTTACTGATACAATTGAGTCGTCCCATTGACGGTGGGAAGATGTGTAATTTGATTGAGCACCCAAATTCAACAGTACAAGCAACATTGACGCAGTGGAATGATCGTTTCATTGTGTGCGATTGACAATCATTTGTTCAATTGATTTATCTATAGAGCCCTTTGAAATTACGTTTCATCGTGGAACGGGATTTGTTTTACTTATTTATACTTTCTTTTTTCTTTTTTTTTCTTCTTTTTATTGAATATACAAACACATTACAATAATTTATATATGTAGATATTTCGAAGCTGATTGCGAAAAAATTAGAATTTTTTAAACGAAAACTGCCCAACTCAATTGAGAAATTATTTCTCGTGTTTGAGTTGGGGAGTGTTGAGAGTCATTATGGTTTATAGGTTGTAAAAATTCACTAGTTGATGAAGCTAAAAATTAACAAATAGTTATAAAACTAGATGATAAATTTGATAACACAATATAATTAAGAAAATAAGAAATTTAATTACAAACTATAAAATATAAGTAAAATAATATAATAGTTATTAAACTTAGAAAAAATAAGATATAAAAATAAAAATGTACTTATTAGGTACGATATAATAGAAGGTAGGTACAGTACTAGTTGTAAATTTTTCAAAGACCGAGCTGACAATCTTGTATGAAATGGGTACTTAATAAAATGCAACAACAATAAACGCATATTAGGAAGCGCATAATATAACTTTAGAGGATATGTAAAAAAAATATATGTAGTTTTTTTTTTTTTTTAAATATTAAATCTTGTTTATATATATTTTTTTATTAATCATTAATCAATTTTCCTAAATTCATAACGTGAATTTAGGAAAATTTAATCAATAAAAATTACAAATGAGTTCATATAAACAATTATTTGAAAAATGTATCCAATGTAATTAGAACTTGTGATTACCGTTGGGTTTATCTAAAAGTTTTTTGATTTGTGATTTGAAAGTTTTGTAATTTTTTTCAGTTTTAATTTTATCCGGAAGGGCATTAAACAATTTTATACCTTGATAAGTATAATGGTGTTGACCGGCACTAGTTTTACATTTAGGAATTTCTAAGTTACCACGTGATCTAGATCGGTTACTTATTTTTGTAGAAATTGTTGAATTGAAATGGTCTTTATGAATTTGTAACAGTGCATTCTTTTTAAAAATTTTGTTTAAGCTAAGAACCCTAAACGAGTCAAACAGCTGCGTGGTTGGAAATATCGATGGTTTTCTTAGGATGACTTTCAAAATTAACCTCTGAACCTTTTCTACAGGTGAAAGGTTAGTTTTGAAAGTCCCTCCCCAACCGATTATACCATATTGTAATATGGATTGAGCAAGAGAAAAATATATAATTTTAATCATACTGGATGATAGGATTGTTCTTAATCTAATAAATATATATATTAGTTTTCTTACTCTAGTTATAGTATTTTTAATTTGCTCGCTCCATTTTAATTGACTGTCAACTATAACACCCAGATACTTAATGCTATTTTTTCCCGTTATGGGTGAACATTTCACATGATTACATTCTTTTTTATTTTCACACTCGGCAAAGTGGATTTTAATTCGAACATTATTTTCGACGTTTTTTTCTTTCAATGAGAATGGGATAAAATATGTTTTCTCAGTGTTTAGTGACAGGCAATTTTGGTCAAACCATATTTTTAGAGTGTTTATGTTGGAATTTGCTATCCTCGTTGTTTCCTCCCATGTTTTTCCCTTTGTTATCAGAACAGTGTCGTCTGCATACGATATGATATCTCCAACTATTGGGAGTGTGAACATATTATTTACATAAATAGTAAAAAGGATTGGACCGATGACAGTTCCTTGCGGAATGCCAAAAGAGGTGGTTTCAGGTTCACTTAAGGTATTATTTATTTTAACGTATTGGAGTCTCTCATTTAAATAACTTTGGAACCATGATAGCGCTATTCCATCTATTCCAATTTGCTTTAGTTTTTCTATTAGTTTGGAATGTGATATACTATCGAATGCCTTGCGGAGGTCAATGAAGATACCGAGGCACTTTTCTCCATTATCTAACTTTTGCATGATTGTCGATGTTAGTTTAGCAATTGCATCTTGTGTGCTGAGATTGTCCCTAAAGCCAAATTGATGAGGACTCATTATCTTTTTGTCTTTTATGTAGTCGTTAAGTTGTTTCTTAACAATTTTTTCATAAATTTTTGCTATGTTTGATGTAAGAGCTATTGGACGATAGTTAGAAATATTTTCTTCATCACCCGATTTAAAAATTGGGGTAACGATAGTTTTCTTATAATTATTTGGGAATACACCTTTTTTTAAACTGGTATTAATTAAATGAGCAATTGGTTTACTGATTTCCTTATGTACGGCTTTCAATGTTGTAACCGTTATATTGTCGTATCCAGGACTTGCTGATGATCTTAAACTTATTATAATATTTTCAACATCTTTGTCAGTTACTGAAACAAAGGTTTGGAAACTTTCCCCATAAAATGTGTTTTTTTCTGGTTGGTTAGTTTGTGTATTGTCAAGGATAATATTACGAGCAAGGTTTGTTCCAACATTTGCAAAATAATTATTAAAAACATTACCACATAGTTTTGGGTTTTTTTCGGTGTCAATGGTGATTCCCTGATGTGAGATTTCCTGAGGTACTTTTCGATTTGTGTTTTTGTTGGTTATTGTGCTGATGATCTTCCAGAATTTTTTGCTGTCTTGACCAGCGTCTTTTATTTTGTCACGAAAGTACTTTTCTTTTGTTAGTCTAATTAGGAGCGTAAGTTTATTTCGGTATTTCTTGTAAAAATTAACTTTTTTTTGGTCGTTTGGGAATTTTTTGAAGTCCTGATAATATTTTTCTTTTTTTCTGATTGATATGACTAATCCTTTTGTTATCCATGGCTTAATTAATCTATGTTTAGATTTTGGTTTATAAACTGTTACTATTGTAGATAAATTTATGTGATCTTGAAAAATTGTTTCGAAAATTTCTGAACATATATCTGGATTTTCCGATTCAAATACTGATGACCAGTTTTCCGTTTTAAGATTTGCTCTTAAAATTTCCAAGTTCAAATTTTTTTTTTCATTTTTTTTTTCACCAATTTGATTAGATTTTATATTTCTTTTATCAATATTTTAAACAAATATACAAGTGTAGTGATCGGTAATATTGGTTTTCCATAATATTGACATGGTTTTTTCAATGTTATTTGAGTTGCACCATACGTGATCGATGCAGGAAGGTGTTTGTCCGATCACATTTCGTGTAGCATTATTTATATATGATTTGTAATTTAGTGATGTCATTACATTTATATAATCTTCTTTCACTTTACTACATATACTGTCATCAATATTTATATTGATATCGCCTATGACGATATTGCAAGTATCCTTCAGAGTTAGTAATAATTGTTCCATTTCTATTATAAAATTATGTTGATCAGATCCATGTGTGCGATATATAGCAATAACATGGTGAATGATTTTGTTCACTTTTAGACTCAGTTTTAAGCAGTTCGCTAATTGCATAGTAATTTCGGTAACTGTAACATTGTTGTGTTTATTCAGTATAAACACCGCAATACCACTGCATTTGTTAATATGAGTTGTAGACGAGTGATATGTATAGTTAGGTATATCGTATCGGGCGTCAGCATTAAATATATTTAAATGCGCCTCTGTTAACACAATGATGTCCGGTAATATTTCAAGAAGGCTTAAAGTTAGTACAAACTCTTCCAGGTTTTTTTGTAAACTTCGAATGTTTTGATGTAGAACAACGAATGCAGTCGGGACTTTATTTAATAAGGCATTACATTGTATTGATTCATCGCAAGTATACTGTGAAACTTCAGTTAATTTGTCAATCCCCCGTTATAAAGTCATCCATGACTTATTCATAGTCGATTCTCTGCTGTGCTATGATGGACATTCTTTTTCGGTAAAGGCATTTTTCGCTATTTGCACTGTGTTCAGTATTATTTTTTGTCCCAAACGATGCATTGTTTTTTTCGCAGTTATAGCATTTTACGATATCTTTGGTTTTTTCGCATTCGCTAAAATAATGATCTTTTGCACAGTGTATGCATCTGGGCTTGTTCATTTTGTTCAGACATTTTAGGGAAGTATGTCCGAAACCAAGGCAGTGGTAACATTGCATTAAGGGATTGCAATCTTCTATGTGCGCTCGGACAAAACCAATATTGACCCTTTGTTTACCAAGTAATATCTTTCGGATTGGGCCTGTTGTTTCTATTATTACATTGCGCAGTTGGTCACTTTTCTTGTTTTTTAATATTTTAGTTACTTTAATTGAATCATTTGGGGCATCACTTAGTTCATTGTTTTGCAACAAAAGGTCGTTAAGAAAATTATCTTCACTATACTCCCCTCCCACACCTTTAATGATCATGCACGGTCTCTTCTTTTTTAATTCTGTAGCAGATATTCCGTTTTTATTTTTATTTATTTCCGTTTTTAGTTTGTCTGCGTCTTCTTTTTTCGAGCAAGTCATAATTATTTTATTGTTTGATGCTTTTTTGATCGCATTTATACCAATTCCTAGGTTAGGTGCTTTGATTGTTTTTGTAATAATTTTCTTTATGTCCTCAGATGTTTCTTTGCCTTCTGCAGCAATCATAACTTCATATTTGGGTTCTTCGATTTGTACCGTTCGTTCTTTTAGTACCATTGCGTACGATTTTGGTTCATTATTTTTTTCGAGTTTGGTGATAACTTTTTTTTGAAGATCTATTATTTGTTCCAGGAAATTGTTTCTTTCTTGTTTCCAGGTTTCTTCTAATAGGTTTATGGTTAATTCGAGGTTATTTCGCACTTTCGAATCTTTTACGGTAGTTATATTTTTTAGGTCACTTTTAATGTTTTCGATTAATTTTAGCACGTACATAATGTGTTAAAACTTGAGCAGCCGTGCACAAAATGCACGTCACTCCGGGTCAAACTATGTGACAATACTGAATATATTATATACGCATTATATTGCGACTGTCCAGCGTTTTGGAAAGAAAAATCCAAAGATTATCACTGTATTCGCACACTTTAGGTAACGTTTTAACAGGCAACACAGCAGTTGCTACTGGTGCAAAAGTATTAACTGATTGATTGTTGATTGTAGTTCCGTCAATCGCACTTCAATGCACATTGTCAATGACGTAAGCACATTGACAATAAAATTGATATTGATTGTCTACAGTCTATTTAAAAGGCCACTGATATTTCAGGCCTATGTCTGCCGCAAATTTAAAAAACAATTTCGAAAATTATTTTGCATCATCCCAAGGATCTGTTCGGTGCATCGAAACTATTTGGTCAATGGTAGATTGTTGGCAATATGACAGATTGTATGATAGGTTTTGTTAGGATGTACAATATCTACTTCAATACTTGTTAATATTTAATTAAGTATGTACCTAATCATTTCTGCTAACGGACTTGTTATAAACTAAAATAATAATAATAATACTTACTATATTATGATAACTTACAATAATAAATTATAGATTATTATATTACTATAATAATCTATCATTTATTATGGTAATAAAAACGATGAACATAGAGTATTTACATAAAAAAATATATTTTGCGCAAAGTTGCATTACTACGCTGCACTCTTAATATGCAAAAATTTGTAAAATAACACATGGTTTCAACATGATTACTACAACATAGAGACTACTATTTATATCGGTTGAGATGGTAAAAGATGCAATAAAGTTTTAAAGCCTTTTTATTCAATCAAACAATCTTTTTGTCTTAAGTTATGTTTGGAGGTACCACCGCCCTGGAAACCATTTATTGGATAACCAGCACCCCTGCCATAGATCACCCCAAGTGGTTCGCCACGTTTGGTGACTTAGCAGGGGTGAGGTTTGTCTAGATGATGGCGGTGGATGCTTTTGCCCACCTATTTTGTTGTGGCTCAGATCCGGAGAGATTGGTTGAGGGAGACATCTTGACCTTTCCAGTCGGACTCTCTCTCGACCCATCGCCTTGCACCGCAGTGGGAGGGATGGATTCATACGTCCGTCACTCCTGGGCACTTTGCCCCCAAATTCCTACACACCCCTCATACCTTCTTCCTTCCCAGGACTTTCTCTCCTTTCTTTCCCTAAAAAGACCCTCCACACAGTATCCCCAAAGATGACATAAGCCCTGTGGAGAAAAAAATTTCCTCAGGGCCTTCTGTGTGGAGCAAATTAAAAAAAATCGCATAAATTATTAAAATAACCCAAACTAAGAACCTAATTTTGCATGTTTTTCCGTCTCCCCCGATATAAATAGTTGTTTTTAGTAGTAATTAAGTTGAAACCAAGTGTTATTTTATAATTTTTTGCGAGCAGTGGAGTAGTGCAACATTACTATATCTATTTGTTTCTTTTTTTAATTGATAGAGGTATCTATTTACATATTTAGTTAAGTGGTTTTATAAATATGTGGGTACTTATTCAGTTTTTTTTTGTCCTTTCAAGTAAAGGCAAAACTCGCGCGGCTAGACGCGTCGGCGTTGTGTCGGTCATCTGGGCAACACGCTATCGTCAGTCAGTTTAGTTAGCCGGTTGCGTGTGGTTTCACGCTTGCAGCTACCATATTACATTGGCAGCGACTGACTCGCGACAGTTCGGCAAATAGCAGTCATTAGCAGCGATTGACTTGCGACAGTTCTGCAACTCGCCGTCATTGGCAGCGACCATGCAGCGACTGACTCGCGACAGTTCTGCAACTCGCCGTCATTGGCAGCGACTGACTCCCGACAGTTCGGCAAATCGCCGTCATTTGCAGCGACTGACTCGCGACAGTTCGGCAACTCGCCGTCATTGGCAGCGACTGACTCGCGACAGTTCGGCAAGTCGCCGGTCATCTAGCTACTTTTCAGTGGCTGTTTACGCCTCGTATGACGCGTGAGTTGCTTTAGCAACAACAGCTGTCCACAACAAACTTATGTTCCCGTGTAAGTATAGCCAAACATAATCAAATTTTGACCATACATCGAAATAGTACATTGTCTATACAAAATACACTTAGTGCACATAGTAATTATTGCAAACATTATTTAGCAAAATATTTTTTTTAAATCGAACCCTGATAACATTATACCTACTTACCCGTTATAAATTTTTGTGCTTTCGGTAATCTCTCCCAGACATGCGGAAATATTTGTTCACATACTTCCCCCCATAATTTCCTTTTAGCCTTCACGTCGGAGTATTCTTTGAGAGATTTTTGATATAATGGTGCTCGTTGTTGTACTTCGTCGATTAAAATATCGTTGTCGATGTCTTCGTCTCGGGGTATTTGAACATCCTGCGATACTGATTCCATTATATTGTCTTCAATCTTCACTTCGTAGAGTCGCGTGTTGAACATAGTAACGGACGTGTCACCGAATGACAATCTGTCACGTCACCCGTGTGCTGCCGCGGGCCAGGCCTGCGATTCTGGGTAGCGATTCTCCAGTCGCCGTCACTCGTAATCGCCGTCGAAAGTACGTACATTGGTCGACATTGGTATTCTTGAGTTTCTTCGTAGGTATATACTTAGTCGACAAACGTCAAAAGTCATTCGGAACTAACAACGAGTGGGTTGAACCAGTCGAAACCATAGATTTATGGTCGACATCGTGAAAACTGTCAAAATCGTACATAGTAACGAACGGTTTCCCGCCCGCTCTTGGAAGGACAAACGTCAAAAATTTTACAAAGTTGTTTTGGTTCCTTATAATGGCTGATTTACCGCCGATATTGGCTGCAATAAATAATGTAGAGCAAGCTGAAGCAGCTGCTGTGAGACCAACAAGAATGTTTCGCCAGAGGGTCGATCCTTTCGATAATTTAACAGACGAAGCCTTCATCAGGAATTTTAGGCTTACCAAAGACCTAGTACGTCGGCTGGTAGTCATTGTGTCGCCTTTCATATCACCCCCAACCCGTTCTTCAGCTCTAGATGTCGAAAGTAAAGTGAGTTCAAAATGATTTATACAAATGTCGATAGTTTTTACATGAAAATGAACTTGCTAATTAATCTTTTCCAATGTCGTTTTGCAGGTGTTAGCAGCATTAAATTTCTTTGCCACGGGTGGTTACCAGTTGCCCGTGGGGTGTAATTTGCACATTGCAATTTCCCAAGCATCAATTTCCCGGGCATTAGATGAAGTGGTAAACGCACTTAATAACCGTGAAGTTTTTAACCGTTGGGTAAAATTTCCCCCTAACATCCAGGCCCTAAACCAGATAAGGGCGAAGTAAGTTTTTATTAGAGAAACATTATGATCAAGTTATTTACTTATTTTAAGGTTAGCTCTATCAATAATATTTGTTTATTTTAGGTTTTACAACAAATACAGATTCCCAGGGATAATCGGCTGCATCGACTGCACACACGTGGCCATATATCCACCAAAAACACGAGATCCAGTTACTCCAGAATACATTTATGTAAATAGAAAGGCATATCATTCAATTAATGTTCAGATAATTTGTGACTCGGATCTCCGAATCATGCATGTTGATGCACGTTACCCTGGGAGCACTCACGACGCTTTTATCTGGAAGTCGTGTTCTGTAGAACCTGTGCTGCAGCAGATATATAGGAGTGGTCAGTCCGGATATCATCTTCTGGGGGATTCTGGGTACCCTTTGCGACCTTGGCTAATGACCCAAATCGACAGGGCTGAACCTGGATCTCCTGAAGACAGGTTTAATATAAGATTAAGATCAATCAGGTCAACTGTTGAGAGATGTAACGGTGTCTTAAAAATGAGATTCCGTTGCCTTTGTAAACACAGAGTTCTGCATTATTCTCCTGAAAAGGCGTCCAAAATTATTAATGCATGCATAGTGCTTCACAATATGTGTGTAGATGATAATTTTGATCTTCCAGAATATCTGATTGATCATAATATGGATTTGGGACTGATTGCTGGTGGACCGGCTGTTGAGCCTGAGCATCGGGCTGTTAGAATTAACCCAGATTTAGTGGCTGGTAGAGCTCTTCAAAATAGAATTGTTTTAAATTATTTTGGTTAAATGTTTATATGTACTAGCCTTTTTTTATCATTTTCTTATTCATTTCTTGTTCATTCTATATTATTTCATGTCTCTATTACACTCTAAATTGTTTTATTTTTATTAATGATGGCGGATTAGCCACATACAAATGGTGAGTGGCAGGCTGCATGAGGCTGCGTTACAAAACTTTAAATATGATATGTACGTATTGTACATTTGATTATAATTATTAACTTTGTAAGCACCACTTTGTTTTGGTGGCAAATCAACTAACTTATTACAGCAGTTCCTATACAATTCCTTCCTTAGTGTTGTATTTGTAGGGTGAATTTCAAGAAATTTTATATTATATTTTGTAGTAATGTAGGGATTTAAAGTTGTAAAGTATGACACATTATGTTTAAAAGAAAACAAAGGTCTGATCATAAAAAAATAATGTATTTAACATTAAGAATACCAGATTTTTTTTTAAATAATAAAGATATCAACACAGTTTTCAATATATTTTGTAATACAAGAAGAATAATGCACTGACAAACAAGTCTGATATTTTCTAGTAAATAACATCTTTGGTGTTAATTTTAAAATAAAACATTATATTTATCCAAGGAAAAAAGTAAACCATTCATTACGATGAATAATATCACTTTTTATGAAATAACTCAATGTCAGAGAGTGACACAGTTATCAGTTGTACAGTTTTAATATATTTTGTAATAAAAGCTAAAGAATAAGTACACTAACAAACAAGTCTGATAGTTTCTAGTAAATAACATCTTTGGTGTTAATTTTGAAGTAAAACGTTATATTTATCAAAGATAAAAATAAAACATTAATTACGCTGAATAATATCACAATTTTTATCAAATAACTCAATGTCAGAGAATGACACAGTTATCAGTTGTACAGTTTTAATATATTTTGTAATAAAAGCTAAAGAATAAGTACACTAACAAACAAGTCTGATAGTTTCTAGTAAATAACATCTTTGGTGTTAATTTTAAATTAAAACATAAAATTTATCCATGATAACAATAAAATGATAACATTATTTTTTACATTGAATACTATGACAACTTTGTTTTATGACCCAGTAAACGATGGTGTGCACAAAAACATTTTGTTAAACAATAGGTTGAAGAATATCACAATTCTTATTATATAATAACATAAAATGATGTTTACTTATAAAAAAATGTTACATATTTTCAATACAAGCTAAATACTAAGGCACGTTAACCACCACATTTAGTTTTATTTAGTAAAGTAAAAACAAAAACAAAAAAAAAACATATAAATAATGTGCTGCTTGCTTTAATGACGGGGCTAGTAGTAGTAATCAAATCACTTCTTTGACTTCCCTTCTTCCAAAAGTTTAACAATTGTATTTAAAATTTCTATAGATCTAGTATTATGATTTTCTATTGACTCTGTAAGCCTCGTCAATACAGCCAGCAGCTCATTAAAAAATACCGACTGATTAATGATGTTTCGATCCCCCTGTTCAATGAACGCATTTGATGTCTTCAACGTTTCATCTACTCTACGGGATGCTGTACTTCGCCGAGTCTGCACGAGTGGCGGTCGGTTAATGGAGGGTTCATTCAAAAAAGGAGTTGCCTCCAAAAGTGGTGGTGTCAGTGACGGGGCCTCCACGAGTAGTGGTACCTCAACTCTCCTGGGAGACTGCCAGCTGCTGCAGCCTGCAACAGGTTGAGTTGAGGAACTCAACGTGTTGCTGGCTGTAGCACCTGGGAGAGACGAAAAGTCAAAGTCTACCTCAGACTCTGGGACTCCTGTGTGGCCCGTTATCAACACGGGACTGATGACTTGTAAAATCATCTCTTCTGAGTGGTTTAAATTTATTGATGGCGCCGGTGGTCCACCTCCAGTCCCGGCCGCATGACGTCTCAAGGCGACACTCTTTAATTTGGCCTTCGATCTTAAATCTTGCCATGTCTGAAAACAATTTTGAATAATATTCATTATTGACAGTAAATATCCTAACAGTAATGTAGAAATACACTTTCTAACATCTTAAAATGTTCAATATTCTTCGATTTTGAAACAATCGGCATTGAGGTTAGGTAACCCAATACACATTCTTTTCAATATAGTGATTTTTAACAAACAAATTAGGTTTAAGGAAATTCCGTGTGAACATCATATTCGTTTTATCGAATCGCGATTCGTCAAAGACGGACCTTCATCTGAACGTAGTGTTAGGGCAACAAGAACAGTTTATATTTTGTACACAAATTAACAAATACTAACCTTTCTCCAGTGTTTGAAGTCTTTATTCGCCCCTGCGAGGGCATTCAGTTTCTCCGCGATTTGCACCCACCTCCGTCGCGATTCATTAAAAGTAAATGTCGCCGAAAACTTTCCCGAAAGAAGTTCGGGATCACTACTAACTAGCTCAATTAGGAGCTGTTTTTGGGCGTTAGTTATATAGCCGGTAGACATTGCGACAAAGAAAGTAAATAGCATAAATGAACCACTCAGTAAATAGTGTAAACACAAACAACGATGCGACGTTTGTTTTGTTTTGACATTTCAAATTCACACCATAGAAACGCCAAAAAATCAGAAACATAGACAATATTCACAGGGTTACCAATATAATCATCTCTTTGATCATTCGACACTCCAGAATACGCATAAATGAAACAGTCGACAAAGTTGGTCGTGACGACCAGTAATTTTTTGCGAGTAACGAGCAACTTTTGTTCGCTACTGGAGAATCGCAATCCTGGAGTTAAACGATCAATCGTTTTCGTATGCGCCGTCTTCGAGTGAAAAACTACTAGTCGTCGCTACTAACTTTTTCGAATGGTTCAATTTTACGTATTCTTGAGCGTCGAACGGTCGAAGTTGGTAGAAGAGATGATTATATTGGCACCCCTGTGAATATTGTCTATGTTCCTGATGTTTTTGGGATTTCTATGGTGTGACTGTCAAACAGACAACAGTTATTCGTTATTCAAAACAGAAATGGCTGCGGGACATATTACAAATTGCCAAAAGCAACTCTTAATTAAGCTTGTAAGCTCCGATAAAGACTTGGTAAGTGGGAAATTTTCACCCACTTTTACATTTGCGGAATCCGCGCGGTAAAACAAAAATTGACAGCTAGACTAGATTTTGACAGCCAATTCCATAGAAACGCCAACAACCTACCACTCGCTGCCCTGTTTCTACTGGTTGTACCCAGTAGATGTTGTGTGGAACGACTTTTGACGTTTGGCGTCAAAGTATGTACCTTCGACCAATTTCGGGAATAGCAACGACGACCAACGTACGTACTTTCGACGACGATTACGAGCGCCCTCGATTCAGGAATAGAGCCCCAGAGACTAGAGCAGTTGGTCGATATTCCTGTCGCGGACGTTGCAGTTACTTTGTCCCGGTGACATTGCTGTTTACGGAACCGTCAGTATTTTTTTCTGAAAACCACCTATTTTTGAAATCTTATCAAATTAAAAATCGTGAAAAAAACCCTAGATATTTTTTTGAGAAACTGGAGTATTTTTTCTCAGACATCTGGCCACCCCCTTTTTGTGGAACCGTTTCCAAAAGTATGTGGGCGATAGGATCCACGTCGGTCTACAGTAACTGGAACCGCAGTGGCAGCCTATTTCGGATATCAACCATCACTAGTCACAGACACGGTGACAATAATTTCATCACTCAAAAGACGCTAGTTAGCGGAACTAAAAGGTCACCCATTAGAACATTAAAATAAATAAAACACCTAGGTAGTATATCTATTACCAAAGACTTGTAGCTGCTTACCAAATTACTAATGGTCTCCATCCAGTCAACATGTGACGCTTTTGCGTCGTGGAGTATTTTAAAGCATTTAATATTTGGTACATAAATATTATCATCAAGGTCTGCCCCCGATTTAGTGGCATTTTTTATCTTTTTTAATTCTTATGAATAAGTAGACCTTAGAATCCTTATTTTAGTGTAGACCTCTTTGGGACCGAAGTCGGGGACGCCCATTGCTTTGCTTACATTCGAAAGAGCCGCATCTCGTACTTGTTTATTTTGGAATTTCGGGCACTTTACGTTGTACAGGCACTGGTACTTTATGTACCTACTCTTGCACACATTTTATAGTTTGCTCCTCCATCCACTTCATTTTCGTCTGCGCTACGTACTTGACACGTGATAACTGTTTGCACAGTGTTTAGTACAGGCAAGGAGGCGAAGGAGGTTAATATATTACTTTCTTCAAGTGTACAGGCAACGTTGCGAAGGTGTGCGTGCGCGGGAGGCAACTATACTAAACACAAACTCACTCGCACGTTACTTGCATTAAAGGCTGGTTCGGACTACTAGTAATTTAGTTGAGTGGCGAGTCTTGTGTATCAACTGACCAAAAAGTGTTCACATTACGCTCGATAAAGTACATTAGTTAGTGGTATACTGCAAGATGAACAGGTTGCAACGCATTAAAGTAAATAGGCTAATCAAGCTGATTGTGATTGATATTTTAGAAGAGGTGGAAGAATAAAAATGTGAGATGAAAGTAAAGAAACTATGGATACGAAATTGGACTAATAGAAGGGATAACTAGGAGCTACATACTCTCTTCTCAAGTATATAGCATTAGAAGATCCCAAAGAATACTTTGCAACTTTGAGAATGACTGAAAGTTTTTTTTAATTTTCTGGTAAAGAAAATGAAGTCACAAATTAAACAAAAAAATAGAACAAAATGGATCGACTCAACTAAACCACTGACTAAATTGTCTATTCGACTAAATTTATGTTGTTCGGACATGTTTAGCTACCAATTACTCGCCTCTCCACTAAATTTCTAGCCCAGTCCGAACAAAACCTCTGTGATCTAGAAGGTTTTGTTCCGACCCGCCAAACAAATGGTTTGCTAGTGTTTAGTGCTTAGGTTTGCGTTTGCCCAAACTGGGCAAAACGAGTCGTGGGGAGGCACTATATTTCCTGGCTCAGAAAAGGCCTTGGGGGAATATGTATTTATATATATGTATATATTGTCTTAATGTAAAGGCATGTGCGTGTGAGGTGACTATCGTACTGGTTTTGACGATCAATGTTAGGCCGTCGTCTCACGGGTCGGTAAGGAATCGATAGAAACCGAGTGCCGAAATAATGCGGGAGATGTTCCACAATTAATGCTGCATGGTCTCTACCTACACACGGCAGAAGATGCCAAGTAATAATTTTCTAGCTTATAGCCCAGTAAACTGTCGGTAATGCAGATTTCTGTTTTCACATTTACCGTTACCGCCTTTACGCTAAATATCATAATCTTATCACCTCAAATTGACTCACGGGTACTATTATAAGGGTACTAAAAAAAATGAAGGCTTCAGCACGGGCAAGCCACCCAGTGAGGCCTACATTACTGGAAAACTTAAAATGTAATAAATATTGTAAGTACCAAATTAAAAAAAACTATTTTATAACAGGTAATTTAATGTATTGTATGAGTAATTTGACATTAAGCAATGGGTATTTCGGATAATCCAGCTTTACGAAATATGCGTCTGGTTTCCAGGAAGTCGCCGAGGAACGCAGTGGAAATTAGAAATGAGGTTGCTAACAACTTTCACCATTGCTTGTTTTAATATACTATATGTTCTATTTAAAATTTAAAACAACAACACTTGATTAACAACAAATATCGAATTGAGACAACTATTTAAGTCAGGGGTTTAAGTAAACATGCACAAAGTAGGTTTTTAGGGTTAAGTTTGGGTTATTTTAATAACTTGTTTGTAATTCCTAACAAAACTATGATTGAGAAAAATGGAACCTCAATGTAGCTTTGACCATCTCCCACCACATAACTTGTTATGTCTTGTAGTAATTAAGTAGAAACCAAGTGCTGTTTATATATATGTTTGCGTATTAAGCGTGCAGCGGAATTCGATAAGATTAATAAACATGTAATACGAGAATTATTATAGCAATGCAGTCAACTTGTATTTGAACACGAAATAATAGCGGGCCATTCACCGGAATTCATTCCAGTGAACTTCCTTTGCCACTTAATCTGCTGGACCTCTTGTTTTGTCATGAAATCAAAGTCTACCATGAAAGTTATTTCTTCAATGCCCACACAACTGCCATGCTGCCAGTAGTGTCGCCCAAACCCATAAATAATAATAATAATAATAATTGTTTATTCCAGAATGTGGAGAGGTGAGTGCAATTGAGTGCAATCCCACACATTCCATTAAATAAATAAACCACTCACCCGTAGGATCGTTTCAGTGGATGGTTACCATGGTTACAATCCCCCAATTGCCTTTAATTTTATAAAGATCTAATATATTTTACGGAACTATTTTTTATTGTCCATGAAATCTCCAAAAACGTTTTAATTTTTAGCAGGGTGCGAAGGGTTAAGTAGGTACCAATTTGAGATGGGCGACAAATATATACGTATCATGGATCGGTCATATCGGTCATTTCAGCATATCGCTCGCCATACACTACCAATGAGAATGTATGGTGAGCGATATTCTAAAATAGGCCAAGAAACGAAAATATTTCGTGCTTATAGTGTGGCCAGTCACAGGCTTAATTATTTTTGCGGATGAGATCTTGGTTTGTCTTTTTACTACTCTCTGAACGTGAATTTTATAAAATAAATGGTTGAAATCAAATAAAAAATGGGTAAAAATGGGTTATTATTGTTAATAATTACATAAATAATATCAAAAATTCAACATAATAAGAATTATTATCTCGTATTCAGTATTTAAGTACTTTTATTATTATGTGGCCATAGAAAACGTTCACTCAGTCGCCTTTCAGATATGAGAGTTCGTAGGGAAGTGTTGCCCGCCTGGATTTGCTCTTTGCTTCAGTTGCAAGCTTGACTGTCATGGCAAAAGCTGTTTTGTTCGTGTAGGTAGTGTTGTGTCAATCGCGAATTTGTGCACAATTTTATTAACTGGATCAGTTTCTTTGATTAAAGGGTAAGCGAATTTCTTATAAAAATTCAGCTATTTATTGCTGTATATACATGCCAGATATGTACTCCAATTTTTAGCTAATTTTTGCATTATGTGTGTCGATCGATTGAATTAACTCATACTTGTGTGCAATTTTATTACAACCCCTACGAATATATAACATTCTTTTATGACCTTTTGAAGATTGTAGAACGTAGGATTTTGATAAATAAAATCGAAAGGTCAATAATCACAGGGTTTTCAAAGGCTTTACCTCAGTTCAGTATGTTTAGTTTTATCTGTCACTAGTGGGCTACTTTCGCCAATTTCGTAGCTAAGATGACATTATTTTCTTTTTTACAATAAATGTGTTGTAACTGTCGAGTTACTTAGAGAATCAGATTATAAAACATGAATATTTGATTAGTACAGTCATACTAATCTATAACTTATATATTCACCACAGGAAACGTGAAAGTATACAAAATTACACTAACAATGTTATATGTGAGTACATTTCAGTGGATATTTATAATATCTGTCTTATCGTCTATAAAATTAATAAATACACAGTTCCAGATATTTATTTTTCAACTATAGTTGATGGTTCAAACTTTTGAATCACTTTTCTTTGTAAGCTGTGTGCAATAGATGTAGTGATTTGTAGTTAATACTACTTATTATCTTAATTTTGAATTTCATCCAAAATATTGCATTACCTCTGCCACGACATAGCAAACGAAATATATTTAATAAAAGAACAAAGGAATATAATAAACATGTCTCCATTGTAACATAAATATATAATGAATTTAAAGTGCCTCGGTCTCTCTTTTTTGAAATGTGTGGAACATAATTTGAATTTGGAAGTAATCATGTTTCACGGAAATGTAATATAATATTCTGTCATGAAAAAACAAAAAGTTCTTAAGAAAACCATGGAAATATTTTTGAATCGATAACTAACATTTGTAAAAATTGGGAATAATAAATTACAAAAGTGATTGATTGTATTTACATACTATTCTTGTTGTGCTATTTCTCTGTTCCTTGGATATTTCAAAGTATGTAACTTACGATAATTAATTGATAATAATCCAACGTGTTATAATATATTTTGGTTTATATGCACATAAATGCATTTATCTGTAAACAATTTTACCAGTGTGTAGGTCATACTGTATGTTTGATTGGCAATTTTCCATCATAATATTAAATCAACGATTTATTTATTACTCATGTGCTTATAATTACCGACCATTAAAATGTGGAACAACCAATTCAACTCATTTTTTTAAAGTTGGTATTATTATGTTGTTGATATTATATATTACTAAAGAACAATAATTCATGCCTTTTCAAAAAAACGTTTTCTATGGATATAGTTTTTTATGGATGTAATTCATAAAATTATCAAAAAGTGTCACTGTCTGCATTGGAACTATAATAATTGGATTTAAGTACTAATAAGCAGTATTTACTAGAAAAAAACAGTTAAAAATATGTTTTATCTAAGAAATCCAAATATCTCTTCTGGACGTTTTATTTATATATTTTTATTTAGTTAGTAGAAAGCAATACATTTGTGGTTTGACATTGTCAATGAAACGAAAAACAATACTCTTTTATACCACTTTCTTGTAATATTTAATTCAAATTAGTTTTAATCAACAGGATGCTATAATATATGTCGTTAGAGTAATGTTACCAAGACAAGTCTTGTTCTCCGTGAAAATCGTTTCCATTTTATATGATCGTAATCTGACTTTTAGAGAAGTTCTCATAATTAACTATTAATTAGTTAGGTACCTGTGTCAAATATTGGAATCTTACTCGAGTTGCCAAGAAGAAAACTGAGAAATGTTTTTTCTACAGATTTCAAATTTGGAATAAAAATATTTGTCTTATAAAATATACAGGGTGTTAAGGGATGTACTTGACTTGCTTTAACCAGTCATGCCTGACATTATTTGGAATAAAAAATGCATATTAAATTTTAGTCTCCGGGTAACATTGTGTCAGCGGTCAGGCGGTTACTCGGCTGGGTGGCTTGTGACTACAGATAGAAGAATTAAATTAAAAAATATATCAAAAAGTCACCTTAGATCAAAATTTGAATCCAAATAATGTCAGGACTTACTTGTTAAGTAATTCAAGTACGACCCTTAACACCTTATATTATAGGAAGGTATCTACTTATCGCTTGTCTGGATTTAATAATAATATAATAATAATATATTTTATTCCAGGATGTGGGGAGGTTTGTGCAATCCCACACGTCCCATATAGATATACATTTTTTTTTGTACAATAGATATAATAAATTATCAAATAAGGAAAACTATGCAGGGTGTGTTCTTGAGTGCGCTTGGGCCCAGCGCTCACTCAGGAGTGGCGCTTGGTGCTGGTAGGCTGCGGTCACCAACGTGTTGGCGGAGGCCATTAGCCGCATCCTGGCTCCAGTGACCCGGTGTCTCATCAGGCCGGCAAATCCATTCAGTCCTAGTTCCGTGAACATTGTCGATGCGCTGCTGTATCTTCGGTATCCAAATATTATTCTACAGGCGTCATTATATTGAATTCGGAGTCGTTCCATCGAGCAAGTTCGGTAGTGACACCATGTCTCACACGTATACAGGCCAGTACAGAAAGCGTTGAACAGTATTTTTTTAACGGTATTGCTGCATTTGCAAAATCTGCGGGCAATCATGTTAGAAACTATGCTAAGGCTTCTCCTTTGTCGTTCGATATCGCCATCGTCCGATAGGTTTTCATTAATAATGTGCCCCAAGTATTTCACGTTCGAACATGTATTTATTTTTGCCTCGTTAAGGTATACGGGGAGCATATTACTTGTATCTTGACTTTTTCCGTGGTGGAACGCAATCAATTCCGTCTTCTTCGGATTGTACATCATATTATGCTGTTTTCCATATTCTTCACAAATGTTTAGGAGTAATCTTAATCCCTTGATCGACGGAGCTAGGAGGATCATGTCGTCCGCGTAGCTTATATGATTCATACATATACTGTTAACACGACAGCCCGTTCTGATGTCCAGGCGACTTGACAACTCGTCCATGTATACATTAAATAGAATGGGGGACATACACCCTCCTTGCCTTACTCCTGACCGCAAATATATCGGCTGGGAGTATGTACTTGCCCACCGTACAACATTTTCTTGCTGGGAGTGCCATCGGGATAGTATGTTTATAAATGAGGTAGGTATATTCCTAGCTTTCAATTTATCCCATAATGTTTTATGACAGACCCTGTCGAAGGCTTTACTTAGATCTAAGAAGCACCCGTATACGGTAGTTTTTCGTTTCTTGTAGAATTCTATTATTTGCTTTGCAGTATATATTGCCATATTAGTGGATAGTCTACATTTAAATCCCATCTGGTTATCTTTAGACATTAGTTTATCATTTATTTCATTTAATATTACCCTTTCAAATAATCTTGCAGTTATAGTTGCTAAAGATATTGGCCGGTAATTGCTGGAGTTAGTCATGTCAGGCTGTCCCGATTTCAGGATTGGAGTTATAATCGTTTTCGTCATTGCACCCGGTATATGGTTGTGTTTAAGTATTGCGTTGAACAGTATGTGTAGTAGTTTGGGTATGTATCTACCTCCGTATTTTATGTGTTCAATACTTAAGTTATCATGTCCCGGAGACTTACCAGCCTTAGTGCCTGTTATGGCCTTCATTATACTGCTTTCAGAGAGGTAAACGTTTTGTCCATCAAATTCCATAATATCAGGGACAGACGGTATTTCATTTCCAGAAATATCTGCAAAGGTTCTTCTAAAAGTATTAGCAATTTCCTCCGTGTTTGTAGATCCATCAATTTGGCTGGCGATTCGATTTTTTGGTTTGATCAGGTTATTGCTTTTCTTCCAGAACTGGGCAAACTGCTTCGTGTCAAGTGATTTTACGATATCATCCATTTTTGTTTGTTCAGAGGAGCTTTGGCAGTGTTTAAGAGCTATTTTGAACTCCTTTCTTTTTCGTTTTCTTTCATCCGCAATGGGACCATGTAATGGTCTGCCATTTTTAATCCACTCCATCAACGCCGATCTGGAATTTTTGTAGTGTTCCTTAACTTGTTGATTCCACCCAGCAATGTCACGATGTGTTTTTGGTTTGTTTTGATCGCTCTCCCGATGAAATACGGTATTGGCAGCCTTACTTAGAGCTTCAACGATGTCTGTGTATATATTTTCCATGCTTTGTATATGGTCACATCTGTCACATATAGAATCCGAATTACAAATGGATTTGGAGTGTCTTTGATAGATTACACTAAGTAATGCTTCTGCTACAGACGTATATTCACTGATTTTCTTATTATTATTCCTTCTCCATATTATGTTATTAGGCTGTTGTGGAATATTAAAAATAGTTGCAGGTAATTTTTCAGCAGCGATTACGCAAGATGTCGGCCTGTGATCGGACCAGTCGGTATCATAATGTATTTTTAGACTATCTATTTTGTTCTTAAGATTATTGGTGCATATACAGTGATCGAGCCAGGAAGTGGTATTGTGTGCATCGCTTATATATGTATATGTGTCATTCGGTAGTCTTTCAATATCGATACAATTGTAGTTATTTTCGGTGTAGAAATGAGAGAGTTCTTTCCCGAATATGGAGGATGGGTGAGCGTTGAAATCTCCCATAACAATGGTTTCAGAGTGTTCGTTGTCTTGAATGATCGTATGTATTTTGGAAAGGTAGTTGGTGAAGTCGGTAAGGTTGTCCGCGTGACATACCGGCATGTAGACAGTCAGTATGCTTATCGTCCCTCCGTTGGTGGTTATCTGAATACCAGCGATGCGGTCATCTCCACACGGTATTATTGAAGCTTGCAGCTCGTTCCTCCAAAGTACTGCGACTCCTCCGTAGGGTCGGCCTCGTAGCGGTCCGTTTGATAAATCTACAGCAGAGGTACCCCATCCCTGGAAGTTCGGATGAATTTTGGATAGATTCGATGTTTCGTTTTGTAATAGCCACGTTTCTTGCAAAAGTATTACATCGTAGATATCGCACATATCTATAACGAAGTTGACGTTTCGTTTAAAACTTTTGCAGTTTATTGAGATTATCTTAATTTTGTTCTTTTCCATTGTATTTTTTTTCAATAAATTTTCGGAAAACAGTACCAGTCGGCCAAAATTCTTTGTTCATGTAGGTTTTGAAATCCGTATTCGGTATAGTCAACTTGAAAGATCCAAACTGCGTGGGATTTCGTTGTATTATTTTTTCTATTTGGATATTACTTCCTTTTATTTTACAATTGATAAAGTTTCGTATATTGTCCTCAGTTACACTATTGTCGAACCTCGACACATATAGCGTTGTTTTTAACTCGGCTATTTTTAGGGAGTTCTCCATCGCTATTCCAGTTGCAATAATATTTCTCGACCTCCTTAGTTTTCTTGTAACGGTTTTATAACCATCCGTATTAAAATTAGTTGTCTCTGGTATAAATGTATTTTTGTGAGATAGTGTGCGTGCAACTTTGGCTGATTCATCCATACCCGGTTGATGTACCTGTGATGTCTGAATTATGACTTGTTGCTGTTGTGTGAGATTAAAAGATTATTTTTATTATTTGATAATTTTCACAACATACAACCATAAATTTTGAAAATGTCAAACATGCGCGTACAAGGAAATTATATTTAATAATTATAATAATAATCTTTCATTTGTATCCGTTATTTAAAAATTTGCGAATTTGAAGCGAATTTGGTAAACTTCTCGAATTCCGCTGCATGCAAAGGTTCTTTAAAAAAACAACTCTTGAATTTAACTTAAATATCTACTGGAGATGATTATTTAAGAGGGGCATTTAAGTACACATGCACACAATAGGTTTTTACGGTGTTAGTTTGGGTTATAATAATTATTTATTTCCTGTTTTTCAAGCATAACTTGGGTGGAGAAAAAAAAAATTAAATCCTCTTTTATCATCTCCCGCGATACAAATAGTTATATCTTGTAGTAATTAAGTGCGTATTGAGTTAGCATGTTTATCGAGATTTCTTTTGGTTTTATGGTTTCATACATTATCATATTATCAAGCTATCTTTTCAAAGCTGAATATTAATTTACTTGCAAAATAAATTAAATATAATATCATGTATTTAGTTCCTAGGTAGAGTAAAGGTTGCAATGTATACTTTATTCTGATAGCAAAATAAGAAAATGATACTACATTTATATAGGTACTAAATAGACTAAACACATTCACACACAATCTTCAATAATATCTGATAGTTCAGGGGTCTCATACTACGAACTTAGGCGGGCCGCAAACATACATACATTTACACCTATCTAGACCGAATAATATTATTATTTCTTCATGTACTGGGCCTTAAGCCTATTACTGGAGTTTGTCCCCGTCTAATAATCCTTTTTCACTTATTCTGCCGCTGTAACTAAAACACACAATCTTACCTGAGACTCTCTAGGAAGACACTGTGTTTTTAGTTACCGCGGCAGTATTGGAGGGATTTAATTTATTTAAGATTGAAAGATTTGTACAAATTAATAGATATAATAAAACAAAATTGATGTTTTTTAATGATAATTCTAGTACCTGCTTCACAGACATATGAATATACATATAGACTAGAAATTAAAGATGAGGGGTAAAATCAACTGTTGAAGAACGAAGGGGGTAAAGCTGAGTCCAAAGTCCAAAAGTCCAAATTCGCCAAAATAAATTTCTTCTATTTTCAGAGTCGAATATTTCGTTTACGTATTTAGTTAAGACACTTTTATGTTCATAATTTACTTCCCAGCAACCAACCAGCTTTGTGTTTCGCGTCCAGACGTATCTCGATGTGATAGTATATGTTTCTACAACTGATCCATAATATTATACGATGTAAATATGCTTAAAATAAAGTAAAATAATGCTTATATATGGAATGTAATACGACAATTGGGTTTATTCTCTTTTTCACATCTATTTTTACAAGTTTTCATAGCACAAGCCACCATTTTGCCGTGTTATTTCGTAAAATGAACCGATGATACCTCGACCATAGTTCGCACAAGAATGATGACGTCACGTTTTCTAAATTCACTTGAGGCCATACGCGAGCACAGCCGGCTCCAATGGAACCGGTATGGGAAGTGGGGAATAATACGCTTTTAATCACTTAGGTCTACTAATATTTATATGTCTATGACCTGCTTATATTTTGTTCGTGCAAAATGGTAGGTATTACAAGTTTTAATATTTTTTATTGTATAATTTCTTTCGGCTTGTTTCATAAAAAAAAATAATTACAATGTTCACATTATCTTATTATTTTTGTATTACATTATTAAGATTACTCAGTTTTTTTAAATTTTTAAATAAATAACTCATAACTCCTTTAGGGCGCTGGTAAAATAAATGGCGGCCAAAAGCAAATCAGACATAAATTCACTTGTATTTCGAGATGGACGAATAAATTTAATAATGGACGGAGGAAATTTAGTATTGCTAATTTATAAAGAATCTCTTCAAATAATTTGTAATTCAGTTGAAAAACGGGATTGCAGGCCGTTTCCTGATAAACTTAATAAAAAATAAACTTTGTAAATTCCTAATAATCGGAACATGTGAATTTGCCTTGATATATTACTATAATACTAATATAGTATAATGACGAAATTCGAAAATATTAGTATTTTTATGAAAACGTGTTACGACATCATGATAAATCATAATACATAAGTTTATCAGGAAATCTATAAATTCATTCGTTAAAGGCCTACAATCCCGTTTGTAACCGGATTACGAATAATTTTGAGATTCTTAATATATTAGCAATACTCATTTTTCTCCGTGTGTCAGAGGCCGTATTCGGCGCGCGTGCCGCCAATTTTAGATCCCTGCATTAATGCAATATCATGTTTTTCAGTTTTTTGTACATATTTATTTTGAATAGGAAGTAGTGTAGACACTATGAAAGATAACGGCAATCTATTTTAGCTAACAGAATTTTAATTCATTGTACGGGGTTTTCTAATAAGAAGTGTTATTTTGAATAGCCCGCTATTTCGGTAGATGTTACTTTTGAAGCTGTCATTTTTGACATTTGACAAGTAGAAACTACGCCATTAATAAAAATGGAACGATACACGCTTCAACAACGCAATGAAGTGATTAAAATTCACTTGAGTGAATCAAATGCAAATCATCTTGAGTGATGAGGCCCATTTCCACCTCAGTGGCTGAGAGAAACAAGCAAAATTGTCGCATCTGGGGCTCGGAAAACACAAGAGTTATTGTTGAAAAGCCTCTCTATCCTCAACGTGTGACTGTTTGGTGCGATTTATGGTCCGGCGGAGTCATTGGACCTTACTTTTTCGAAACTGAGGCTGGAGCAACAGTTACGGTGAATGATGATTAATGATTTTTTATGGCCGGAATTGGATGGTATTGATCTGGACAACGTTTACTTTCAACAATACGGCGCTACGTGCCACACAAGCGACGAAACTATTGATCTTATACTATTGCATATCAAAATAACACCTCTTATTGGAAAACCCTGTATTTCTATTTACACCTACGTGTATTTCATTATATAGGTACTTAACAGTATCCGGTTTTAGTACCCGGCTTCAACGGATATTTAAATTGAAAATAAGGAACAAACAATAAAATTAAAAACTCTTTAACTCATGATGAAAAACATTGCGGTAAGAACACATCTGCGCTGACCTAGCGAATCCAGATAGAAAAAGTGATTCACTATCCCAGAGTTCACTGTTTGCTGGTGTTTTAGTGAGACGCAACTGCGCGAAGATTCATATTACACTATTATAATGTGTAGATAGTGCTCCCTTTACGATGATAATTTATGGCTGAAGAAAATTACAAATTCATAATATTATTCCAAGTGCCTGTGTCGTGTGTTTGCCATGTCCTCTGGCGACGAACAAGAGTGTATATATTGGAGAGGGAAGGTGCATCTGGAGCAAACATCCCTTATCTCTGAAGCCAAATCCCTCACCTCCCAGTTAAACTCATCCCCCCTATACTCAATCAATAACCAGATTTGCATTATGCCTGTCAAAGGGAATTTAAACGAGACGTCACTTTTAACCCTTCAACCTTTAACATATTTTTACCTACAAGTCCCAACGCCACAGTGAAATTTCATGGAATTTAGGAATGCTTCCGAGGTATTTTAAATGTGCTATAATTTCTTATTTCCAAAGTTAAAATAACTATAAAGAATTATTTTTGGTGTGTTTCTGTTTGAAATTAATATTTATATTCCTAAACGACACAATTTTAATATCAAACATGAAAATGTCATAAAAAAATAATTACCGAAACATTTTGACTCGAAACGTTCATAATTTTGAGAGAATTCGATGTTTAGAAAACATGTTTCTTATTTGTGGGGAATTAGTAAAAACATATCACCTCACTTTTTATGCCGTTGATAAAATAAAAAATGTTAATATATACAATATATCTTTTAACAGTTAACGAAAAAATCCCGCCAATTTGTGATCATACATCCACTTTGACATGGAATCAAGTATAAATATTTGAGACTAAATGAGAAGAATCTTTAAGAACAATTCTCTTTTCAACGACGAACAAATTATAGATTATCGAAAAAAGAATATTATAGAAAAAATACTTTTATAATAATTGGACGCCCTGGTCAGATCCGTCAGATGCTCTAATTGAATGTGTTTGTGGCTAGTAATGTCCTTCTGATGTTTGATGGGTTAAGACAGAAGAAGTCTCAGTAAGAAGTTCTGTAAACTGTGTGGATGGTTTCACCGCTGCATGCTTCATTACACCCTATAAATGCAAATTTATTCATGTCATCGGCGAGCCTTTGAACTCCTTCACCCTTGCCAGTTATTTCTGTCCAAGGACGAAATTTTTTTTTTTTTTAGGTAAATAAATCGGTCATTACAAATTTAAGCTTTTTAATTTGAGTACCGCACAAGAGTCCCAACTGATCTCAACCGGTTGGAATTAGTGAAACTATGGCGTCCCCAATCGATTTATGTTGTGAGGCTGAAGGTAGTGGAGAGGAGAAGGTGATAGGGAAGAGGAAGGCGAGGGAAGTACCTTGCTATTCAGATCTGATCACCAAACCATTTAAAAAAAAAATGCTCAGGCCGCGCCTTAGTGGGTCCCCATTATTCGTATTGATTTATATAATATTGTATATAATTAATGTAAAAATTGGGAAAAAATAAAGGAAAAAAAAACCATTTCATCCAACGTTTCGATTCTGAATCATAGTACATAGTATTTCATTATGATGATACTGAAAGTACGTGTTATATCTACCACTTTTATAATTCTTACTGGACGCTACTGCCTAATGCATATTAACAGAGTTCATTTTTGTTCCTACATATTTGCAATACTTATCTTCAGGACAGCGTGCATTGACTGGTCATTTTTGTAGTTATTATATACATGTATAATAATAATACATATTTCGTTATCTTCCTTTTTTGTTACAGGTAGGGATAGTGATATCCTTACTGAGATATGCCGTACTGAGGTTTTCATTTCCATATTAAAATGTAATTATATGAATAGTAATAACGATATAACTGAAAGAATTATACACACGTTGTGTAGTTTTTTTAGTGCGGTTGAGTGGCTTCTGTTTCGGTCTGTGTTTGGTACCGGCATAGTCCAGTGGTAACGCATTGGACTGCCATTCCGAAGGTCGCGGGTTCGAACCCGGCGTGCGCAAATAAATTTTATTTGATTAATTTGTGTTATTTCACAATTAATTAATTAAAATAATATATAGTATATTTGCGGCACGTTCCAGAGTGGAAGATACTACCAGTATCGCCCTGGTGAGACCACCATTCAGAATTGAAACGTTGCTCCAAATGGCTTTAGCCGTGTTTAGTGACTAGATCTGAATAGCCAGGTACTTCCCCACCTTCCTCTTTCCCTTCCCCACTTACCTTCAGCTTCACAACATCCCCCAATTGGGGATGCCATAGTCTCACTGGCTCCAGATGGGAGCAGTTGGGACTCTTGTGAGGTATTCACTGTAAAAAAAAAAAAAAACTATGTTTTGCGTATTGAACCGAGCACCAACGTAATTCATAGCTAATCGATTTCCCAATATATTTTGATACCTGATCTGTAAATTTTCAAGTTCTTTGAAAGATTTTTTCAAGTTCTGTTATTATTTCAGTTCTGTCAAGCAACTAGCCTATAATAACACTAATAGAACTTGAATAGGACTTTCATAGAACCCGAAAATGAACGTTGAAATTTGATGAATTTTTCAAATTCTCCGAAACAACTCGTCCTTAATATTAGAAATTAGAAGGCAACTGACTGATCTAATAGTTTACGCAAAATAATTCACGGCCATCTTGTTAGTGCATTATGTTTTTAGCAATTTTGAAATAAATGTTCCCAATTCCCATTGTTTAACCCTTCACTACATTCATCACATTTGTCCAGTTTGCAATGTTTTCATTGTAAACTATTATACATATTATATTTTAATTTTCCGTAAAAACGAATACCTACTGTTTTAGAAACCTGATAAAATTATCTTTCCGGCGTATGCATTTAAAATAAACATAACTATTTCTAAATAATAAAATTTAATATCACACGTGAAAAATGTTATCTAAAACGCCAACCACATTTTTACTTAATTTTTTACTCCAATCATAGAAAAATTGAGAGAACTCGATGTTTCGAGAACTCATTCGTTTTGTTTGGGGAATTTGTAAGAAAACGTACCTTCACTTTTATCTCTTTCATATAAAAAAATGATACAAAATTTTAAAAGTTAAACCGATTGTTACGATAGCGGCGCTATCTATATAATAATTAATAATATAAAATATTAATTATTATAGAAAAAAAAAAACTTTTATAAAATATGGACGCCCGGTCATATATGACCCTCAAACGGACGGATATTTCACCAATATCGCCTATCTTAGCCCTCTGACCTAAATGTGTCGACTATATAATAAGATGGAGTATGTTGAATTAGACATTTTCGCCGATAATTTATATGTATTCATAAAAAAATGTTCTGTTATTGCTAAAAAATATGTTGCGCTGATTATATATTTCTTCTTTTCTTTCGTTTAAAAGAAATACAAACATTGCCTGGTTACGAATAACCTGACAATATTTAAAAATCTCCTACTACCATCACAGTAAGCGGAACATCTTGTGATGGGGGACTTGTGTAGTACTTGCGTGTCTATTTGGGTCTCTTGTAGATATATCTATTTATGTCTCTTACTTTTTGTCTTTCATATAATTTTATAATTTTGTATTTTTACATTTATTTGTTTTATATTTTAATCTTTATTTAGATGAATAAAAATGAAAATGAATGTATCCCATGTCAAAGAAGATTTTTCTAATTGTTGTACCTATTTGTGTATTAACTGAGTTTTTATAACCGGATTTTTCTCACGTAAGTGAATCGTCTGTATAAACCTGGTATAAATAAATAAATATACGGACAAAACTATTTATTCAAATTGCGAATGTACGGGCGCAAACAAATAATTCATCGAAATATTAGCATAACTTGCAAGAAGCGTTTTTTCGTAAAATAATTCAATCAGCGCCATCAATGAAAAGCAATTTATGAATTATTTCAAGTGTACCCTTAAAGAGTTCCCTTTCCTTTTTTAAAGACATGTGACTGAAAGAATTGATGTTGCCTTCATATATAAGTAAGAGTGTGTTAGTCGGGTTGGGTTAGGGTGTTGAGGGTTAGGTATCTATCTCACGCCATCGGCTGACAGCTCTGGTGACCGGTGAAGGTACTGGTCGCTGTATGGTCCGAATGGCAGAAACCATCAGGCCATCTACTCGCCCTCCGATCAATCTCTCCCAACCCTGCCTACTCGTGGATACTTGTAAGGAACCACCCTAGGCGTGAAATAACGCCAAGAAAACACATATTTTACGTTAACCCTTTTCCTTTTAACTTGATGCATACCTTACCTCTGGACTGGAACCCCTGGTTTTACATAACGGCATGCTTTCAAATCAATATATATTTTTACGTACGATACCTATTAACTACTTGGATTGAGTGGGATTATGGCATTACTAATTTTGACATGTTTTTTTACTTGCGCTAGAAATTCGATCATAATGTCATACAAATAAAAATGAACCATGAAGATCCAATTGAGCATAAAACCATCGTAAGGTTCTATAAGTTTCAAAGACCGCGGTGTGCTGGCCATATGGAAAGAATGCCAGATGACAAGTACATCGAAAATTATATCCAAGCCAAAGATATTAGAAGAACGAGATGTGCTATGAGCAGTTCATACTGTGTGGAATTGTTTTGCCCAGTGTCGCCGGTTTTGTTCACCAATACTACTGCACACCTTCGCTTACGCTAAGGTATCCGCACTAATACATAGAACAGATTTCTGTGCGTACACGTCCCGAAAGTATTCAAAGTACCCTAATTAGGTAGTACTCCGCCTACGGTCCGGCGGCCAACATAGCATATCTCGTTCTTCTAATATCTTTGATCCAAGCGGAAGTGACCTAAGGCAGATCGTGGAAGAGAAGAACTAACTGCGTGGAAGAAGTTTGGGGCAGCTGAGATCGAGTTCGAATGATAGCACCGTGATGATGATGAGAGAAGGGCAAGGGGAAGACGAAGGTTGTTAAGCAAATGCTGGTTAAGAGTCAAAGTCCAAAGCTGGTTATTAAACTCATAGCTATAACCATTTCAAACCAACTTTTAGATTATGACAGATTCGTGGCGATACTTCCTTTCGATTCGCGTGTTTTTCATTCTAGAACTACGCGCAGATAAGAGTTAAACACATTACCCTGAAACTAGTGGTGTAAGCGGAAACTGGAGAATCTACATCACGTGTAGAACCAAATAAAACACTTTTTTTGGTAGATATTTTTTTCGAAAACTTATGGGTTATGAAATTATTGGAGCCTGGTCTACGTTCGACGCATTTGAAAGGACAATAAATGGCTGATAGAAACCCCGTAGCGACCGATTTTTACCGTACTTCGGACTCGATGATATTATACTCTAAAACAAAAACTCAAATCATAAATGTATACCACAAAATCATCTCCAAATTACAATGTGATATAGATTCAGCATTTTCCCGCTTGTTCCTCGAGTTTCCGGACATCATGTATATATTTTGATTTATTTAAAATCTGTGAAGAAATCATCATCCATTAATGATTTTTTATTTGCTTTTGAAGTTAAACCTCTGGCTCAGAGCCAATGATCTTACGGCTTTGTTAGGTCGTTATGTACTATGAATGTGATTGCCTGAATACGAATACCTTAATATTTAATTTATGTATAGCGTTCGTACTTTATTTAATAAATTCCATTCAATCGAGTGGAATGTTAGAATAGAAGTTTGCTTTATTTTGTCAAAAATTAATTCAATATCACGTACATCACTTCTGTTTTTAGATTTAAAAATCTTTTTTAGCTACTATTATAATCAAATATTTTTTTAGATTGAATCCCAAAATGTTCTCAAATAAATGTAAACGAAATATTATTTATTTTGCCATTCGATCAAAAAAGAAATAAATCATGCTTTTTATGAAATATCAAAGCCAGAAATTAACTTTCTTACTAAAAATATGCGACGTGTTGCCCTGGTATTTATTTGTCCTACCAAATCTCTAAAATAAACTGAGCATCTTAAAGACATAAGTGATGTAAAAGAGAGTAGTGTAAAAACAATATTCGGCGCGCGGCTTGGCGTAACGGGCGAACCTACGGTCGACTTTGCCCTAGCAGGCCTAGAAAATCTTTCTTTCCTTGGGGTTTATTTTAATTGTTTCTGATGAACGTATTACTAAAATATCAAAGTTTCTAGAGGGATCCCTCGGGAAGTTACTAATTCATCGTTTAGAAAAATAAAATTTGGTTAAAAGTTAGGTTGATAAAGTTTGGTTTAACATTAAGGTAGCCTTGAAAAGGGCCGTTTATCTTCTGTTGATATTTGTGATCATGGTTGAAAAATGAGAGTAAAATTTGCTTACATATCTGCCACCCCGGATATAGTAAGCAGTAATTGTTGATTGAGGTACTAGTACATATTGAATCATTTGGCGGGTTGGAAATAAGCCGACATAGCTCAGTGGATACAGAGCACCTGACCGGACATCAGAAGGCACGGGTTCAATTCCCGTTGGCGGCATTTATTTTTACTCGGGAGATACTTTCAATTTGTATTAGTATTTCGGATGACTAATTATTGCTTATAATTATTTGTTATCCTTTATGCTATGCATAAAACCTTGTCTTATAAACGTTATTTTATCATTAAAAAATAACCCAGTGAAATGGTTTAAAAAAACCGTATTTGTGCCTCTGTATTTTAGGTAAATAAATATTTAAAAAAATGATATTATAATCTAATTGTTATTGTCTTTTTAAAAAACTTGTATTATTATCATCATGAAAAGTTCTGGAACCATTTTCCTAAGGTAGAAAGACACATCTTCAGACTTTGTGGACCGAACGCCACCGCTACTGAATATGGTTAAAAGTAGTTAGGTTCCCGGTTTCACCCGAGTTTTAACATTTTTCTCTTCTCTTTTATAATAAAATAAAGTCGCTATCCGCGTTTGTCTGTTTGCGAGCTAAATTCTTTCTAAACTACGCAACAGATTTTGAAAGGGTTTTTCACTATCATGTAGAGAAAATCTTCCGGAAGGTTTATAACAAACAGTATGGAGTCTTATATTATATTAGTTAAATAGCTATTAAACTCAATAGCTCATGATGGAAATAATATTGAAAGCTAAACATAGTTAACATTGAAATACTCTTAAAATTAATGACAAAAGAAGAGCTAATCTTTCTAGAGGTTCCTTGCTTCAGTGCAGAGATTTTCCGCTTTATAGTTGAGATTACCATTAAAATACTTCTATTTACATAGATTATACGGGGCGCGAGGCATAAATTTGAAATGTAGGTTATGTCTTTCTGTGTCATTTATTTTTCACAGTAGATTGAATTCCTGATTGGATTCCTGCCCTTAGTTAACATAAAAATTATAATCCGATCTTGCAACATTTCTTTTCATCCCTCCATGAGAAAAGTTATCTTAATTTGCCTCAGTGCACTTGGAGAGTTTTTCCTCTTTGGCATAGTTCGAACCTTAATTGTATTTTCTTGCAGCGGAAAATCCAATAATTTCGAGAAGAATAATTCGGCGTGGTCAGCGGCTTGGGAAAGTTGCTCGGAAACAGCGAAATTCCTCCGGGGCGTGAAGGTATCTACGAGGGTCCGTAAATAAGGGAGTTCCGGGTCGCATAAGGGAGGGGGGGGTCAGGAAAATTCTTACCTACATTCTTTTTTAACTCCAAATGAAGTCACTTCTTCAATAATTGCAAATGCACTTTGTGGCGCCACTTTAATTTAAAATATTGACTTACTTAATTAATAACTTTGTATAAACATAATTTTATCCAAAAATGATCGACTTGTTTCAAAACCAATGTTTTCTTCGTCAGGATAAACGTATAATGAATATAAATTTAATTTCTATTGGAACAAAATTTCTTTTAATTTTTGAAGGTTATACCGATGTAATAAATATATCATTGAAGAATAAGATAAAACTAACACACCTAAATGAAACATGAGACAGAACAAGACACACATAATAAAAATATTACGGTCTTAACTGGGAATCGAATCTAGGATCTCTGTTTTACCGGGACAACGTCTTTATCCACTCGAACATTGGGATCTAATTATTATACGTCGTATTTGTCGATCTCATATTTCTAATTCAGAATTAAAAATATTATCTAGCAACTAATTTTTCCCACATTTTTGTATCCATCTTTGAGAATGATTACACAGTTCTAAAGAACTTACCTTGTTAACTAGATAGCGTCTCATATAAACATTTTTTTTATAGTGAATACCTCACAAGAGTCCCAACTGCTCCCGTCTGGAGCCAGTGAGACTATGGCATCCCCAATTGGGGGATGTTGTGAGGCTGAAGGTAAATGGGGAAGGGAAAGAGGAAGGTGGGGAAGTACCTGGCTATTCAGATCTAGTCACTAAACACGGCTAAAGCCATTTGGAGCAACGTTTCAATTCTGAATGGTGGTCTTACACCAGGGCGATACTGGTAGTATCTTCCACTCTGGAACGTGCTGCAAATATACTATATATTATTTTAATTAATTAATTTTGAAATAACACAAATTAATCAAATAAAATTTATTTGCGCACGCCGGGTTCGAACCCGCGACCTTCGGAATGGCAGTCCAATGCGTTACCACTGGACTATGCCGGCCGTCTATTATATATCTGGTTTTCTTTATTTATATGGGATACTTATCGACCATTTCTAAAAGTCTAACTTAATATTAAATTTTTATTAAGGAAGAATTAGTGTTGCTTAAATAATATTGTTAATTCTGAAGTTGACATACATATGACTATAATAATTAGGTCCCAATGCTCGAGTGGATAAAGACGTTTTTATTTTTTATCTCATTTAGATTTGTTAGTATTATATTCTTCTTCAATAATATATATTCAATTCAAGGTTTTGAAACATGTTGATCTTTTTTGATTAAATAGTGGTTTGTACATAGTGATTTATTTTTTTTAAATCCAAAAAAGTGTTTGGAAAATTATCAATACAACGTCGGCAATTAAAAAAAATATTAACTGAAAAGATAACCCATCAAAGTGTATCTTTACCAATTTGAAAAATATTTGAAGTCGCCAATAATTTACATAGGACCTTTCGACTAGGCCCCAGGCAGGCCAATGAAGTCATTGAGGCATATGCCTAAAATATACTTCTTTCGGTTCTTATGTAGCCTTAATACCCGGCAATGCAAATAGTTGGCAATGAGTTTTAACTTTAAAGAATTGCGAACAATATTATGGTTGAAAATAGTTGCGTTTCCCTAGAAACTACCAACTGAAAAATCGATGCAAATTTCATAACGTCACAACTCACCGTTTGAGAGTTGTTTACTGCTTCAACAGTTTCTCTTTAATTGAGATTGCCGTTCCAGAGTTTTCACTTCATAACGAGCAGATTTTCGGCTTTATCTTTGAGACTGTTTAAAATATCTCGTGATCTTTTCTTATGGGTTTTGGTATTGGACAGTTTCAAAGCGGGATAATCTCCGCGTAACTGAACGTCGAGTAAAACAAATTGCAATTTATGCACGAGCACTCTTTGCAGTTACTCTGGGAACGGTATGCAGCTCGGCAGGGTAAAACGAGAAAAAGATTCGCGAAATTAGTTTTATTACCCTAGCTTATTCTATTGCGCCACGCGATACATATTTATATATAGAATTTTGCAGATGGTAGGGTTACGCTGATGCGAATATTGCCTTTCACTGCATTGTGTACCTACTTTGCAATGAGTAATGATGCTGAAAATTTGTTATAAATTTAAACATCAAAATATAATATTATATCTTTATTTAAAAATTATGGGTTCTGTTTATCTTAACCATGTAGCAGTAATTTCTACGATGATTCCAATTAGATAGACACAATATAAAAATAAAAAAATTGAAAAAAGACGGGTTTTTGAAAATACTAACTTTTGATATGTACTAGTATCTACATAAACAAGGTACCCACTTATAAATAAATAAAAAATCAATGCTTGACACAGTTTGATAATGCCTTCATGAGTCGAAACAGCTGTCACGCGTAATAATAATTGCACAGCAGAACTTGTTTATAAATATACTTTTGTTTATTTAAATTGAATAATAATAGTATTGAAAATTATTCGATGTATCATTATAATTATAGGTTAAATTTGTTATGCTTTACGGCCAATCAAAAGACCCAGTTAAAAATATGACCAAAAGCTGACGGGTCGATAAATAATCGATCTTTAACCGTCCGTTAAAATATTTAAAGTAGCAACGTAGCAAGTGTCATTTTTTTTTTCTTTTTATAAATTATTCAATCATTTAAATATACATCAAGTCTCAGAGGGTTGGGCGCTATTGCAGGGATATAGTTTATTTTAGGAGGGTGGAAAAATCTTCTGGTAAGGTTCATAGTCTCCCCTTGATGACGGAATTAGCCCAGCGGCCTTCGTGACGCCGCCGAGGGACCCGGGGCGCTCTGTATCCTGTCATCCGTTGTGGGTAAATAAGATCAATACATCCGTTTAATCAGCGCCAGGACACGCTGATTATGAGTCTCGCGTTGGCTGGAAGTAAAGGATTTTGTGGACTTCAAAGTATTCATTATTTTGGAGGAACTTATTCAATAATACACACAAAACTATACATTTATTTCCTCGCTCACCTAACAAACACACACGTAGTAAACTCACATATATGAAAATATAAAGTTGATTTATTAAAAATCTGGTCAAATTATTTCCTGTTAAAAATGGGACTGGAGGCATATAGCGAATGCTTTGACAAATTTCATAATAAACTATCAGTAAAGTACGAATATGTTATGAGGATGTCGGAACACGTGTTCTTCAAAATAATAATATTTTCACATCTCGTCCCTGGTATTTACTCGGACAAGGGCACCTGCGTGAACGCGTGTTATATATTCTGAATGACTAATATTTTATTGGGAAATGATCATGCAACCACATTTTTTTATTATCTTGATAAAAAAAGCTGTACTCATTTTTTTCCGTGCATAATACCTATGTGTTTTCGTTTCTAAAAAAAATAAAAAAAATAAAAATTTAATAATGTTAAATCAAGTTCTGTTTCGGCGTTCAAGGCCAGTTTAGTATGTAATTTGAAATTCATATTTTAAGTCATATTCTAAACTAGGTTTTTTTTGCTCTTGACACGTCATCAATGTGTTGTGTATATATATACGTTTTACTGCTTTGAACGCCGAAACAGCTGTCACAATAATAAAAACAAAAGAACTTGATTAAATTTGATTTAGTTAAAAATAAAGAAATGGGGTTATGCGAATCAATCACAATAATAACAAATAATAATAATATGTTTTGTGGCGTACACGGGCAAGGAAATAATAGTTCAAAAAGTACTTTTACCATTTTGATTGATTTTTGACATTGCAAGGATGTCCAAATCTTTGGCTAAGGGAGGAGGAAACGTAACACGGCATACTAGCCCCCAAAATCAATTTAATTTATTTATACTTTTGCATAAGGTATACGCAATTATTACCAGTTAAACAAGGATAATAAAAATCAGTATCTGTATGTTTTAGTTGGTTAGTAGGATTGTTTTGTGACCAACTTACTAAGAGAACCTTTGCTGAGGTGTTATTATTCCGTCATAAGTAAAAACACATCATCGTCCTTGAGATACTGTGGTTCCACCCATAACGGCAGTACTGTATACATAATAGGTTAATAGTTGTTACGTCATAATATTACAAAGACATAATTTAGTGAAAAAAATAGGCCTGAAGTGCACTTAAAGATACCGATAAGACGAAAGGGAATAAAAGAACACAGAAGTAGATGATTATTAATGCAGGTATTTAAAATTACCAAATAATTATTCAACTATAATCTATTTAGTAGAACTAACAAACATAATATACATGCTAATTAAATTATGTTTGTTTGGTTTGGGGCGAGTATGTTTTATTAAAATTGTGTACCTTCAATCAGCGTCATACTTTTAACTGTGATAATCAAATCATTTGTACACTTATTCAGTTGACTCGGTCCTGGAGCGAGTCGAAGCCATGAGATACATATATTGTCATATTATATCTGAGTCGTAGTACGATGCAATCATAAACATTTTGTTTCTACTTCATGTTTGTCATTTTTTATAAGAATTTTTAACTACCTTTAACCTTCAGCGATTCTATGGAAATACGCATAAATTAACCCACGAAGCCTCTGACGTTTTGAAATGTTTTCTCTTCGAAGAACTGTTTTTGAAATAATCTCGCATTACATTTGATTCCAGAGAAATTCGCTTTTTTAATGTATTCAAAATAACACACTATTCTTTATTTATTACAAGATAATACATTACAAAATGATAACAAATTTATAATGTATTGTTCCCAGTGAGTTTTCAAAACTCATTTCTTGAAAGCAGTTGAAAGATTCTTTCAGATTTTAGTATTACAAATCGATATTTGAAATTAAAAATATAAAAATTTTGAACGCAAAAAATATTAAGTTTTTAAAGTCGCTTACCGATGGTTTTTATTGTATAAACTGTAATTACTATTTTACACGAAAATTAAAAACGTATTTAATTAGACAAAGGTATTATAAAAGTAAGCGATACTTCATCTTTAAATTTTCTAATCTTGACAAATTTTTTTAAATGCTAAATATCGTTTATGGTAAAATTTTTAATGCAAACTGGAAGGAATTCATCACCGTAATGTATAATAATATAGCATAACTTTCAGCATAACCTTTTGTCAGGCTGGGATATATATCTCTCAAAAAGATTACGGTTGTTCATTGTCTGTGAATAATATTTCCCAAATTTGCCAAGGGGTCAGTCAAATCAATGAATTTATAAACCTTTTATTTGTATTTATAATCCAGTGATGTTATTCGCGTGCTCTTTATAATGGCGTTACATCGTATTTATATCTGTATACCTTAATGAGTCCTCGTATCTAATACTCGGTAAATCCGTGTAGTCGTTTTAGCTGTTCTCGTTGTGACGAAGATTGACTGTATTTATATAATTTTTTTTACCTCTAATTTTATGTTTTCATCCGTGCAAAGTCATTACCTTTTCATTAAAGTAACAAGAATTGTTTTAGAAGGTATCTATCGATTGTAGCCATCAGTTTCCCGTAACCGCGGCCGCGTAGAGGCTCTACGCCCTTACACTCACCACGGCGTTATTCCTCCTGCTCGTAGGCGCTGTAGCGGTCTAGCGGCATAGTACTGTAGCAATGTAGCAGTGTAGTCAGGCCTGCCTTGTATAGTGGCTCCGCAGGGACGCCTTAACGGGTGAACGCTCGCGTCTCGGCGCCCTCGCATATCGGGGTATCGTGCCCCAACCAGCGGCTGCTCGCTATTTATACGCTCTATTTTAAAGTTTACAGTGATTATACTGGAAAAAGTTTAGAGCTTTCAGCCGGTAAATGCGAATGCTGTTTGCAAACACTTATTTTCTTAGTTGAGTTACTCTCTGATCATCAAAGGTTTCTAAGCTTTCATTTCCACCTTAATTATGCACCTATGGAGGTTTCTCGTAATCATTTTCCAAGCCCATTGTATTTAAGGCTTCTTTTTGAGCCGGTTCCTCGTTAATGAGGATCGTGACATCGTGACCTAAACTTCAATTTCACTGGTGGACAAGGCTTCTCAACTCCTCGCGGTTTTGTGCTGCGCGGAAACCTGCGGACACCGACGTACTCACAGGCGTCCTATACTTGGTCACTTCAGCGCATTGGTGAATAAAGCTTTTAGGTATGTTCGAAATAAAGTTTAATCTGTACCAACACGTATATTTTCAGTAAACCACGAGTAGCCATGTGTTAAATATAGTAATTCACTGTGTGTTTTACTCGATCCATTCAAACCTACAATATACTTATATTTTTTCTGCATATCGTGCACCCACTTGCTCACTGCGCTGCAAACCGCGAAATTTACTTTTCTGCGAGGGTCTGGTTATTTCATTGTACGCTCTTCGGCGGTCAGCTTAAGACTGATGTCGTAGTTTATTCAAAGCATTCTCTAACCCTCCTGGTGCCAAGATATGGTCACGTCTAAATGATACCCAGATTTCAAGGTAGAGCAAGCCTATCAAGTTTGATATCTATCATCACACCACAAAGTGTTTGCTTCATAATATGAAAGTGTATAATATAAGAATTTTATTTTACTTTAAACACATCAACCTGCCGGTATGTTCCATTTTACTTTCTTTTGTATTATATATTCATAAGACATCCACATTTGTATTGAAAAGCACTGCGGACTTATTACAATAATATTATAAAATATGCATAACCTTTAAATTGTTGAAGTGGCATTTCATTTAAATGTTTTCAACATAATCACTAACAAAGATATCAATAAAACTCATTCGTATTACATTTCTTATTACCATACATTTTTATCGGCCACGCTTTAAATTGTATGTTTTCGACGAACGCTTGTAGTTTTTAAATGCACGAGTATGTTTGCGGAATGTTTATTGTCAAATAATTAAAATGGGCCTGAATCCACGATAAGGAAAAACGTGTACTATGATTCATTTGCAGTAGGTATGCCTAAAACTCACTTGTAGATAAAGAATGCTCATAATGCCTACATTGCCTACCCAATTTTATATCAAATTATTAAAAAAAAAAAAAAAAATGCTCAGGAGTGCTTTTAGGAGTCCTTCTTACACGTTGGGTCTTAATGTATTTTTTCCAATTTATAAAACTACTCACTTAAAAAGGACGTAGGTACCTACTTGATTATTTTCATCATAATTTTGAAAATATTACGAAATAATTGGGTAATATTGGGGAAAGGTACTGTACATTATATTTTACTAATTATCAGGTGGATAGGTCCCTAATTATTTGTTTGATTTTGTGGTAGTCCTTTTTTTTCAAATGCTGAAGTACGTAGCAGAGTCTTATAATTTGTTATATTATATTCGATTAACGTTTGCACAGTGAATGTGAATATCATTAATATAATCAAAGTGAAACTTAATATTACTTATTCCGGAATCTGATAAGAATAACCTTGCTAGGTATGTTTAATGTCAACTTTCAGCAAATAGAAGTTTTATCATTATTGTAGAAAGCAATCACTTTGTGGTTTGACATATTTAATAAAATAAAATACTTTTTTGTTTTAAAACCGGTCGGTTTTGAAACCGGTCGGTTCTTAAATTAATAAATATCGTGGTTTTAAAACAAAAAAGTATTTTATTTTATTAGAAGTTTTATCGTTATTAACGTCTACAAACTGCTGTGATCCATACTAAGAAATCATACCTATGCTTCGACAATGCAAATTGTGTACTAAATGTTACAAACGATATTTAGCTCTCGATTATCAATCCAGAGGTCGCGGGTTCAATCCACAGCATGCGCAATTATATTTTATTTAATTGATTCGTGTTATTTCGCAATATAATCATATCAAAACAGACAACTACAGACCTATAACTTTAACTTCTCAATTATCCAAAATCTTCGAAAAGTGTTTAAAACGACAAATTATGAACTTTCTAGAATCTAATGATATCCTCTCAGCTAATCAATACGGCTTTAGAACCAAACTGTGCACCGATGACGCTATCTTTAGCTTAACCAAAAGCATATACTCTAACCTTGACTCTAACACTAAAACGCTAACCATTTTCTTGGATTTAAAGAAAGCGTTTGACACAGTCAACCACAAAATTTTATTTAAAAAAATCTCTAAAGTCGGTATTAAAAACAAAAGTTTCATGTTATTAAAAAGCTATATATTGAATCGCCAACAACGCACAAAAATAGGAACAAGCTTAAGTACCTATGACTTGACAAAACATGGTATTCCTCAAGGAACTGTCTTAGGGCCACTACTCTTTCTAATCTACATCAATGACCTATGCAATATTGCAATACCAGGTAAAATTCTCTCTTTTGCCGATGATACTGCAATAACAGTACAAGGTAAAACGTGGGAAGAAACAACCAGGAAAGCCAACAAATGTATTGCAACAGTCAAAGATTGGCTTGATAGAAATCTCCTCAGTCTAAATTTGAATAAAACTATCTTTATTCCCTTTTACAATTCCCAAAAGTCATCCCCTAAAAATAATCTTAATCTGAAGTTCCACAACCCTAATTGTAACTTTGCGACATGCTTAAACTGCGAAGACGTGAAATTCGGACAATATATCAAGTATTTAGGAGTTACTATAGACTGCCAACTCAAATGGACTTACCATATAGAAAAGACGGTCAATAAACTGAGATACCTAAGTTACATTTTCAAACGAATGAGCAACATTGTCAATATAAGAACCATGAAACTTGTTTATGACGCGTTAGTGCTTTCATCTATTTCCTATGGAATAATTGCCTGGGGAGGAACTTACAATAATCACGTAAAACCCTTAGAAATCGCTCAGAAATCCATCATTAAAATAATGTACCAAAGGACCAAGACATATCCCACCAACCAGTTATTTCAAGAAACAGAAATCATGGAACTAAGACGGATCTATTGTATTCAATGTCTCAAATTTATATTTACGCGTCCTATCAATTTCACCAAAAACACAAATCGCTCGAGCCAGAGACATACCACATGCGTGTTCACAGTCCCTCACTGCAAAACTAGGCTGGGCCAAAGGCACATCAACTATATTGCCCCAAAATTGTTCAATTCTTTACCCAATTCCATCAACATGTCTCAAAACCTGAACTTATATAAGAAAAATGTTAAAAGTTGGATAAGAAATAATTTCGAAGCGAGTAACTTTTTTCTATAATTTAAGCCATCTGTTTCTAAATAACTAAACTACCACATGTCTCTCTGTAAATTAAAGATTAATTTCTTTAAATCAAAGAAATATATACATGCATCTATGTTTTATGTGTGTGTGTGGGTGTGTGTGTGTGTGCGTGAGTGTGTGTGCGTGTGTCTGTGTGTGCGTGTGTCTGTGTGTGCGTGTGTCTGTGTGTGCGTGTATCTGTGTGTGTATGTGTGTGTGTGTGTGTGTGTGTGTGTGTGTATATGTTTGTAAATTAAAAAAAAAAAAAAGAAAAAATAGAAACTTCTCTAAAAAAAAAAACCAATCACATTGATCTCTATAGATACATTTAACAAGTTTAAAAAAAAACTATATTTTAAACACCACTGTTTTATCCTTACACTATAATACCCACGCTCAGGCTTCGCCTTTGTGGGATTTTTTTGTTACTCTTTCATTCTATATTACTATGTATGTACCTGAATTGTATATGTATCAAAAATTTTGTTAATAAAAAAAAAAAAAAAAAAAAAAATAATATATACTATTTTTAAGTTCTATTTTCGTTCCAGAGTAAGAGTTACTTTTAGCATCGCTCTGGTGTAAGACCACCTCAAAATTGAGACGGCTTTAGCCGTGTTTGGTGACCAGATTTGATTAGCCAGGTACTTCCCCATATTCCTTTTACCCATCTCCTTCCCCCCACTACCTACAGCCTCACAACATACCCCAATTGGGGATACCATAGTTTCACTGGCTCAGGGGGTTAGGATCAGTTGCTACTCTTGTACTGAAATCTGAGTTATTATTTTGCATAACATTACACGACGCATTAAATTGCGTAGTTATGCTGACGATAGTTACGTAAGCTCCCTATCTTTCTTGTAAAAGTTACAAAGGAGTTCTCAGCGGAATCCAATCTCAGCGGTCAACGTTTATCGTTGACGATAAAAGGGTTGGTTACAACGAATTTATCAAGGATATTAAACCGCTTTCGTTTTCTCTTTCCAACGGAGCTCTCAGCGGTATGAAAATGAGAACTGCTAACGCAAAATAGCTCTGTTGTAACCTCTCTTACTGATACGTGCATCATTTATGGGAAAGAGGGAGAGTTAGATAATGCATTTCGTTGCTAGTCTCCTCTACTGCATTCTCCAACTTCCGCCCACATATACTTTTTATTAATATTTTCAACCCTGACGTGTCCCTCGAAATAGTGGGTAAATACATGGTACACACCTCGCATAATGGTGTAGAATTAGTGCACTTTTTCAGAATTCAGAACAACCGGATCAGCCTTGATTATGCCAAATATGACCCCGCATTCCGAATTTTCCACCTATTTAGAGCATGTTTCCCTTCAAACATGTTATTTTTTAAGATAATCTGTATACATTTGTCGAGTCGAAAGTAATTAAGTATATGAAATTCCATAGATAGAAAAAAATCGCTAAGTACGTTCCGTAGTAAATTCCGTAAAAAACACGTCTTTTAAATATTAGCGTGCTTCCTCTTACATTTGTATTTACATAATATGTATTATATAATAGATATTATCTCCCTTTCAAACCAGCTTCTTCTCCTTTTGAACGCTTTCTACGGAGCTTTAATAAATCACCAAAATTCCCATGAAAATTCTTGCCTTTCAACATCGTTTTCAATGTTTTAACGTTTTATTTATTATGTAAAATGTGTATTAAAATACACAGAATTTTAACAAATGTATTCACCTTCGTTTTACTGTCTGCTTAGATTTTTATATAATGTTCTACTGATTTCCATAATAATCGAATTTCATTAAAAATTCTTCCAACCGAAACGTTGTGATTTTGACAGTTAAGGGTAAACGTGACATTTGTTCGAGAAAGTCATACAAATACAATATTGTATCTGTGATTCAATCCAATATTGTAATTTTATGCCTCTCTTAAAAGAATTGAGTTTAATACGGACAAAACTATTTATTCATATTCATATTGCTTATGTACGGGCTCAAACAAAAATTCGTCTTAATTTTGTAAAGTATATCTTGCAAAAAGCGTATTTTAATAAAATAATTAAATTAACGCCATCTGTGAACACGTACATTATAACGAACGTCGCGTTTAACCTTAAATAAATATTTTGAAGTTCCTGACGGAAATTTCTTTGCAAGCTGAATGTAGTTAAGTTGACCTAAAAAATTCAGGCAGAAAAAGCTGTAGGTACACATTGTTAAAGCCAGAGCTCGCCGTTGGCGAGGTTCTACTTACTGCTTTAGGAAACAACATTTCTGCTTTGTAGTTGATTTATTTGGAAAGAAGATTTCTTTTGTACTTGGTGATGATCTGGCTTGTAAACCATACAGACGATCAGGGAATAATTAATTCCCTATGAAAAAATGGGTTGATTATAAAACTCACTCTGCAGGAAACTTAACAAATCATCCAGCCACCAAATACAAAAAAAAAACAGAGAACTCACCGAATATATCACTCACATTGAGATTGGCAGCGATTCCTTAATCTCCAAATTCGGCAGCGGACGGCAATCAGCACAATTTCACTTGCATTCGCACCATGAAATAATGATCTGCCACGACCAGCGCTCAAGAGAGTAGAATTTGGAATAAAATTGAATTAACACATTGTAATTCTAAAAGTACTGTCACTTTTCTTGTGACAAAAAATATTTAAAATCAGAAGATGACAATCAGGACTAGTGGTGCCCTCTCTTGTCAAACAATATAATTCAGATGAATCCAGCTGCTTAAATGCACAGATGGCTGAATTTCATTGTCACTTTACCTGCAGAGCAAAATCTATGCGAGAATTCCCAGAGAGGTCTATAATATCACTATTTTTAATTTTAAGTTTAAAATTTTAAGTTAATTTTGTTTAAGTCTACTGCTTCTCCAGTACTTAATACGTTTTTACTGTTTATGAAAACTTAATTCTTAAGCTGATTCAAGTAAGTTAACGAGAAAAAAGAAGATTTGATGAATCTGTATCGGGAGCAATTATAGTAGAAGTTTGTATACTTGGCAAAGAAATGAAGTCTAATCAGCCAGAAGGGAAAAATACTCGTCACTCGCCCAATTGAAACAATGCGTCATGGAATTAAACTGAACCGAAATACAAAAACTGATATTAGCGTCTAAAATTCACGATATTCCTAGAATTTAGAATATTCACAATTTGGCATTTCTTACCTATGCTACAAGCAGCAATAACTCTTGATCGTTGACGAAATTTGCACAGCTTTTTCCGACAAAAATGTATAGGTCAACGCAACCATTTTCAGCTCGAAACAGTATTTTCGTCAAGAGAAGTTGAGCTTTAAATTATCACGAGTAAACAACTAACGTGTGTGGAAACTCTGATATTTTTCGATGCCGAGAAAATTGCATGAGAAATAATTTCCTCTGGGGAATAATTTCCGCTCTTTACAAGATCCTCTCTTGCATGAATTCGCTCTCGTTACGCTCTTAATTATTGTGCTAGTGGCTCCGGGTAAACAGCCCCCAAAGGGATGAATGCGCCCCCAACGGGGCTCTCGGGAAGTGTCCATGCGAGACTGTTTGCCACTCAGGCCTCTACTCACATTCCGCGCGCTTGTCGTTTCCATTAACATTTCCCAAGATTTGTATAGAGTTATTGAGCACGTACTTTGTCTCTCGTATGTTTCCAGTTTCCGTGTATTTAGGTTTTGATACTCGAGAATGTTTAGACTCGTACAACTTTTTTCATTCCGCCTTGCTAAGCGACTTCTTCCGCTGTAATAATATCGTATCCAGCGTGTCCTTTGATAGCGCAAAGTTTTCCGGAAACTCGTTACATACATGTCTCCGCGAACAAAACCTTTGGTCATTTGACACTCCCTTTGCGTCTTATTAAATTGAATCATTATTTAATTTCCGCTTGAATCATTTATATATTTAAACATAATAATTTCGCTTGATTAACGCTGATGATGCATGCTTGTATGACATCGCCCACTGGTGATTTGTGATGTCATTTCGCACAGTAATAATAGCTGTTTTGGCGAGTTAATACGCTGACCTAGTACCGCATCAAGTATCTCATAACATACATGTACAAACAATCCCAAATCTGATCCCAGTGTACAGATTGTAAATGCCATTGATATTTGATATTGTTTGCTGGAAGCCAATCAATATTTTCGTTGTGTGTGTATCGATTTCATTAATTACCTTCTAATGGAAATAAAAAAAATATAATACTGACATGTAATACATTTCTATTGCGTTAATTTATTAAATTAGCGAAATAGGTAGATAATTTATTTTATAAATATAATAGGTAACCAATAATTAATATTTTGTGCGTGCTTAATTCTGTCCAGAATCCTCGTGAATTATTTACAATGAAGAAATATTTTGTGATTAATAATGTTATTAATTAAATTCACGTTTTTTTCTGTTGAATATTAATGACAAGGCTACAATAAGGTCATGTATTTTTTTCATGAATATAAATAACATTTTAGGTAGTAGACCGAGCCATTGTAAGGTAGCTATGCGGATAATGTATTATATATGATATTAATTAGTTATGATTTGAATATATCCGTGGCAGAGCAGTAAGATCCTTGCATCTGGGCTCGGAGTTCGATGATCCGAAACCTGACGCAAATTAAAATGTACGATTTTTCACTTCGGTGTAGATTTTCAATATAATAAAAATGAGTGGTTTATTTGCACGTAGTTCCAGTAGAATATTCTCTCAGTGTCTCCCGTATGAAAGAGTGTCTGAAATGGACTTTCATTATACTTACACGGAGAAAAATGAGTATTGCTACTTTATTAAGAATCTCTTCAAATGATTGGTTTTTCGGTTAAAAGCGGGATTGCAGGCTGTTTCCTGATAAAATTTTAGTAAATTTCTAATACATTGGAACATGTGTTCATGCACCTGCTTACCTTGATAATATATAATGACGAAATTCGAAAATATTAGGAATTTTATGAAAACGTGTTCCGACATCATGATAAATGATAATACATTCGTGTTTTACTAAAAGATTATCAGGAAACCTATCAATTCATTTTTTAAGGGCCTACAATTCCGTTTTTAACCGGAATACGAATAATTTTCGGAAACATTTTTCTCCGTGTCGTATCTAATCTGAATTTGTGCATATGTATCTACATCCCATCCCCTCTCTTCCTTATTTCTTATTTGATTTCAAATCACCATACCGTGAGTCACATCTTTCCTCCTTTGTAGTTACCATGGTTCTGAAAAAAATATTTCACGAGGCCAAAAATACGTAAAAATATTGGTTTATTGAGGAAAAAGTATTAATATTTGAATGTTCAACACGTGATTCGACCTGCGGTCTGCGACAGAATGTGGTCTTAAAAAGCTATCGCGTTTCTTTCTCCGCTTCGATTAAGGCGAGGGGGGAGCGGTATCGATTTTCCACCCTCGTGCAACCCCCCAGCGCTTTGTTGGTTCGTGTGAACCACTGTGCTCGGCGCTACCAATACCCCGGTAGGTACCGGCAGTAGCTGGTAGTTAGAGCTAGTAGCTACCACACAGTACTATTACAGTCCGCCCCCACCCTGCCGCATGAACTGTGCGAGTAGGTACTGTGGCGCTACTGCCAGCCAATCTTACCCCGTGTGAACAGCCAACAGTTCCGCACGTCATGCTTCCGTTCGCAGGGGCCACTATCTGAAAATACCACGTGTTCGTATGAACCGACCCAGCTTTATATTCATATTCACTAGTTGAAGCTGCATAAGTATATGTACAACAGTTTATGTTTGACAATGTTTCCACTACTGAGGTTATTCAACCTACATTCTCGAATTATTTGCTAGTAACAAAATTTAGGCCATAGGGAGAAAAATATTTCTAATTTATTAAGAATCTGCTCAAATTATTCGCAATCCGGTTAAAAATGGGATTGCAGGCCCTTAACGAATGAATTGATAGGTTTTCTGATAAACTTTTCGTAAAATACCGTAATTTCGTATATATTTATTGTCACGATGTCGGAACACGTTCTTAAAAATCCTAACATTTTCGCATTTTGTCATTATATATTATCGAGACAAACGCAGGTGCATGAACACGCGTTCCGTTATTATTACGAATTTAACAAAAGTTTATCAGAAAACGGCCTGCAATCCCCCTTTTAACCGAATTACTAATAATTGAAGAGATTTTTAATAAATTAGCATTATCAATTTTGTTCGTGCATCAACATGACATCTTCGTTTAGATTATCAGATTATTATTAACATTTGTTACACCCTATTAGGGAGGACATATTCAACAGGTCTTGTATATTATTATTTCAAAAGAATTTCTTTTTTCATCTGTACATATTTTAAGTGTTTCTCATCTAAATATACTCCGTTTTCTGTGAGAAGATCTTGAGTGTGACCCTGCAATGTCTATAAAACTGTTAAGTGTGATTAAATGTTTGATGCTTCCTGTTGACAGCTTCTTTTTACTGACCTTCATTCACAAGCCATTTTATGGGTATAATGAAAATCTTCTCATCCCTTAAATTATTTAATTTTTCCAAAGTGTGATCTTGGTGGAAAATCTATCGATCTGCACGTCTTGTAGTTAAAGCGTTAAGTGTATCGATTTCCCAGACGCCTGGCCATTTATGTTTAACAAGACCCGAGGGGAGAGAGACTGTATGAAGCTCCGAGTGATCACACTTAACGCGCAGCTGGTACAGATTTTCCATTAGCTTTTATAATACTGGTTACATTTTATGACTTTAATGTTAAATTACATAAAAAATATTGCCTGGCGTAGTGAAATATCCACCTTTATTCGAATACGAATGCATTTCAATTTAGAAATATTAAACCTTTCATATCAATTTTTACATTTCATACCCATCTTTATCAAAAATTTGGGGAGCTTTTAGACACTCAACAAACGCAAGTACACCCATCCCTTTTTTAAATAATCAGTTATACGCTGTAAATTTTAAGGGATTTTGTTATTTAACGCACGTTTTTACAGCCCTTAACGTCTCTCCTACCTTCCATTCTTACTACCCCTTGTTTCAGTACGGATCAACGACTTCAGGTCGAACAGATAGGGCCTATTTAGATTGAGAGTAAAAAACACCCTTCGGATTTTCTAGTCGCTGAAAACCCAAATGGTCAACACTCCTTTGTGGCTGGCATTAACTAGAAAAATACTCACGAGAGCTATTTTAACCCTGTCGGATTGCGACTAAAGACGAATAAAATCTCTACTGGATAAATATAATGCTCACTATTGATTTGATAAAAAAACCTTCATATTGGTTTCGTTACTTTATTTCCAGTTCGATGACAAAATACGTGTCAGAATTAATAGCAAAATAATTAATCCAATTTACCGGAAAAATAACTTTGCTTGATTACTTTTCATTGTTTCAGGTTTTCCGAATAGATTTGTATTCCGGTTGTTATCTCTTCCTTCCATCATGTTCCGGGAATTTCGTCCCGTGACGTGTTTTCCATTATAATTTTTCAGCCACACATTCACAGACATATATTACAGAACACCTATTATTCCTCCCCACTCTGGTAAAACGTAAAAGTGATACATACCCCTGTCAAATTATTCAAAGCTTTTTGACCATTTTATGGCTTCCAAACACCCACTAGTACTGGATTGCTTTAATTTGCATCGTGAGACTTCTAAGAGTTCGAAGTGTAAAACTATGTATATTTCGAGCTAACTTAGATTTCAGAATAAGCTCAATGTGTTTTTGCTGGCTATAATTTGCAGTGTTGAACTTTCTAAGAGTTCAAAGTGTGTATTTTTCGAGCTAGCTGGATTTTAGAACAAACTCTATGTATTGCTACTTACGAGTACCAGCTTGCTATAATTTTCAGTGTTAGACTTTGTAAGAGTGTGTATTTACCAGCTAGCTGGATTTTAGAACAGACGCAATGTATTAGTACTTTGGTAAATCTAATTTGGAAAGTAAAGCGATACCTCGGAGTGCCCCCCTGCCAAGATAAACCTTGTCAATTTGCCTTCCGCCCCATTGCACTGGCGCAGGAAGCAGAAAGATAACAGGGAAGTGCTAAATTGGTATTGATTCCATATAATTTCCCGGATTGGGGGCTCTTCGGAGATCAGTGTTTTAGTTTCTCCTCCCCTGAGGACGACACGGTTACTAACCCCTGTTCCTTGAAGCCGTATACAGTGAAGTGATACGCAGGGGAAATAAATATCGATACACGAAGATAATACTGCTTACCTGTTCTTTTATCCTCAAACTTAACTTTCAAATTAATTACTCAATTACTTTTAAACTTATTATGAAATCAGATATGACCGCATTAACTGAATGCTGCCTGCCCGTTAAATAACAATAATAAATAGAGTGAGGACTAAAATCAAAAACGGCAAACTCCACACTTTTAATAAAATTGTTATTTTTACATAGTTATCTAAGTAACATTGCAGGTACCAAAGCAGAAATAAATTCAGTAAGGAACCGACTGCATAATGCAGGGAATAAATATCACATGAACACCAACGGTACTGAATGTCTATCAGCCTATAAAACATTGTTATTAAATCTGTATGTCTATCTTGATAGCTTTGTAATGTTTATAAATTTTCAATGTATCTAACTTTATAGGAATGTGCATCCTATAGTTCAGGGATAGCCAACAGGTCGACCGCTGTCTACCGGTCGACCGCGAAGCTGATTTAGGTAGCCCGCTAGAGTAAAATAAAGTGAATAGGAAAATATGACAAAATAACGTCATTATTTTGAGATGTATTCGCGCGAAGGACTGAATAAGGTACCTACTCACATGCTTCGGTCGCATCGCAACAACGCAATGGCAGTATCGTTGCGTGCGTGTGCGTGAGTCTATCAACTAAATGCGGCTCGCCTCGCTCCGCGCGTAGGTAAGGTATATCGCTCTTTCTTTTCTTTTCATTTTGCATTGTTTTCTCGTGGCTTTTCGTAGGTAGCTAGCCTAGCCAGTACCTACTAGTGTCGACTTGAGTGCGCACGGATCACATTGAACTTGTTATGTGGCGATAATAAAAATAACGTAGGGACTTTGACTGAAATTGTGACTTCGTTTTTTATTGACTATTCATTATTATAAATATCAGAATGAGTGGGCCATCTAGTTCGAGTGCAAAAAAGAGTAAGACTTACCATTATCGTAGTGAGTAGGAAGAGGATTTTTTTTTTCGTTATGGTCGAGGACAAATGTGTGTGTCCAATTTGCAACTCAAGTTTAGCGTTACCGAAAAGAGCAAATCTTGAAAGGCATTTTAAAACTACACATTCCCAATACGCCACTGATTTTTACTTTTCACTTGAAAATTTTCACCTGGAGTTTGAAAGAAGATTTGCGGATTTTGCCGCTCTCGAAGAAGTACTAAATTTCATGGTATTCCCATTTAATGAAAATATTGATATTGACATCTTAACCGTTAAAATCGGTAACTTAACCGATACTGAATCTGTTGTGGTCGGAGAAGAAATAATTACAATGAGAAGCGACATATTTTTGAAAGTTAGGGCATCTGGTAGAACAGATTTTTGGAAACTGATTTGCAAAAAGAAAAGTTTCCATGCCTAAGAAAGGTAGCTTTATATTTGACGTCGTTTTTCGGTTCTACTTATCTTTGCGAATCAACATTTTCAACGATGAATGCAATAAAAACCAAACATCGTTCCCGCATAACAGATGCCCACTTAACTTCGTGTTTGCGAGTCGCATTTTCTTCGTACACTCCCCAATACGATAAGCTTGTGGAGAATATGCAGTGCCAAACATCCACCCTTAAACGTAAAGCTGAATGAAAAAAATTTATATGTTACATTGCATTAATAAATTCTTACAAATTTATCACAAAATGGTTTTATTTTGTCACTTTTAAACTCTACCTTGCAGTCAACCGCAAGAAAAAAAATTTAACGCAAGTAGACCGAACAGGTCAAAAGTTTGGCCACCCCTGCAATAGTTTACTCTTTTTGTTGCTTTAAGTTAATATTTCTATACTTGGTACATATTTTAATTGTTATATCTCTATTACTCTTTGATTATATCAAATGTATTTTTAATTGTATCATATGTAAAAGCCCTATTTGGGCGTGTATAAATAAATAAATAAATAGATTTTTCGCGATTGCTATTTTCGATTCAATCTTTTTAAATACTTTTTTATCTTTTTGATGGGCGGAAATAGTCCGTACAAAAGTTTAAATTATCTTTTTGCTAAACGCACCACATAAAAGTGTTTAAGCATTATTTTTATTTTATCCAGAAGGTCACCTGTAGTTTCTTATATTTCCTTTTTCGTGCCATTGCTAAATTAATAATAATTATTAATAACTATTAATAATAATTATTAACAATAATTACTAAGCATTATTCTATTTTTGTAGAGTAAACCGTGTGCACATATTGAAATATAAGTTTAGTGTCATATTTTAAGCCCCATTCAAAACAACTATAGGTCATATTTTTTAAATTTTGTCTTGTTATCGGAGTGTTGAATACGTTATGTATCGATGCGCATTACCGCTTTGAACGCGGAAATATCTGTCACAATATTAAAAAAAAACTTCAATGGCAATATTGGATTTGATTTACTTTAAATTAAAATAAAAAAATTAACGGATTTCTACGAATTAAAAACAACTACAACGAATAAATTACTGCGTAAGTACATAGACGAGTTCAATAGATACAATGAAAATGTACTTTTCCTAGTTGTGGCACGGTGTTCAGGCGGCATTTTGATTAAAATTTATCGGTCATCCTTCTATGTTGATACTTGATGTCTCTGCCGGATGAAGGCATACAGTCACAGTGCCGCGGTTTGTTTGACGTTTGACAAGGCTTGTCCTTACCCTTCCCCTCCTCCCTCGGTGCCCTAATGCCCGACCCCTTCTGTGTGAGAGGTCGTAACGAGATGACAGCTCGGAACAGGTCCAGACAGAGATGTGCATTGTTTATGACTGTTTGACTATGTTATGAATGGAACTAAACGGATGCTGACCTAATAATTATTGTATCGTCTCAAACACGGATCAAATTAAGGATACGTTTATTATTGTTACGTAGAACTTTCATAGAAATTGTATTGAAAGTTAAAAATTAAGTTTCCTGTTGAGAATACTTCGCATGAACAATAAATAACATGTTCTATTTCAAAAGGTCTCCAATTCCCTTGTGATCTTTACTCATTAATGGCCAATGTTTTAGAAATACATATTGTGTCATTTGCATTTCGGAAATGAATGCGGCTCGGTGCATTTGACAGGATTTTGTTATCATGTGCTCTCAGGAGGTTATTGCAAATATCACACGCTTAAGCGACTCTTTCGTCGTTGTGGAAATTCATTTATCTATAAACTAAACACATATGGGCCTTACTAAGAATCTTTAATAATAAACGTATTTATTGCCATTCAATTTAATTTGTATAACTCTGTTTTAATTTAAAGTTTTTCTTTTATGTATAAACAAGTTCTGCTGTCACGCGTAGTAATAATATTTACACAGCAGAACTTGTTTATCTGCTGTATGTATTTATAGATAATATATTTTTTGGTAGTCGCTCTCTAAACAAATATCCCCTCCTCTATCAAGCCTTATCTAAAATTTCCTCACCTCCATTCAACATCTCATCTCTTCTAAATCTGAATTAGACTCCATTCTTCCATATAATTTTGAAATTTGCAAAAGAGATATGTAAATTCACCTTCCCTCTCTCCATAATTTGAAATGAACAATTGAAAAAAATATTGTTTCTAAATAAACTGTTTAAAAAAAAAAATAATATTATTGAATTCTCATATAAAAAAATAGTAAATCAGTTGTGTAAAATTTATTTGTACAGGGGGTTACTGTACAAATTTACCTCTTGATTATAGGATGGATATTTTTACAAATCATTCACTGACGCCACACCCCTCACTGCTCTTATTTTGTCCCAAATCATGGTCCAAATCGAAATCGGTCAAAAAATCTTTGTAATGTTGCATTTCTAAAAAAATCATCATTCCAGTGGGCACTGATTCAGACTTGGGTTCGAACTTTAAAAGCCATTTCTTCCGGCTCTATGGTATCAATAAGGCTGTAATTTCGGAATAATGATAAGAATCATGGTTGAAAACGAAATCAGTCAATAAATTGTCATTATTTTGCATTTCTCGAAAAATCATCATTCCTGTTGGCACTGATTTCAGACTTGGGTTCGAACTTAAAAAGCCATTTCTTCCGGCTCTATGGTATCAAAAAGGCTATCATTTCGGAATAGTGACAAGAATCATGTTTGAAAACGAAATCAGTCAATAAATTGTCATTATGTTGCATTTCTCAAAAAATCATCATTCCTGTGGGCACTGAATTCACTTATTAAAATGAAGTATTTTCTTATCTGGGGATACTTTTTACCCCGATCCTGAATCAATTCATGAATATTGAATCTCGTGTCAGTAAGAACTGAGTAAAAAAAGATCGCCAGTAAACCTATTTACATTTTTAATGATTCACCTCTAACCCAAAAAAACATCTTGTAGTTTCACCACCGGCTTTTCCATTAAGTTCAATCAACTTTTATTTTATGTACTGTGAAGTAAAATAGTTCCCGAGGTGGAAGCTTTATTAATACAGGGTGTCCGGGAATAAAGTGTGCCAACTTCGGGGGGTGATTGTACATGATTTTAGAAGTAAAAAAAAACTTTTTTCGAATTTCAAACGTTTTAATGTAGATTTTAGGTAAAGAAATTGACTAGTATTTATGGGAAAATATTATATTTTTTATGGAAAAATAAATATTGGAAATATTAAAAGTTTAGCCCTGATCATACATAATTGGAAGACAGGAATAGGAAATGTAGGAACTTGTCCTTAGCTATTATCAAAAGCTTCATTATAAACCTGCACCCTTGTTCGTTCAGCTTGACGTCAAGCCTCATTTCCTTGATTTTAACGTACTTTTTTATAAGATTTCACTAAAGGGATATGTGCGAACTAGTTCAGTCGTAAGTCATCTGTGATCGGAAGACAGGAATAGCAAATGTGTCAACTTGTCCTCAGGTATTGTCAAAAGCTTCACTATTGACCTGAACACTTGTTCGTTCAGCTTGATGTCATGATTCCTTTCATTGAGTGTAACGCACTTTTGTATAAGATTTGATTGATGGGATATGTGCAGGCTAGTTCAGTCATAAGTCATCTGTGATTGGAAGACAGGAATAGCAAATGTATTAACTTTTCCTTAGGTATTATTAAAAGCTTAACTCTCGACCTGCACACTTGTTCGTTCAGCTTGATGTCATGATTCCTTTCATTGAGTTTAATGCACTTTTGTATAAGATTTGATTGATCGGATATGTGCGGGCTAGTTCAATCATACGTCATCTGTGATTGGAAGACAGGTAATGCAAATGTATTAACTTGTTCTTAGGTATTATCAAAACCTTCATTATCGACCTGTACACTTGTTCGTTCAGTTTGACGTCACGTTTCCTTTCCTCGAGTGTAACGCACGCAAGATTTTATTGTAAGGGATATGTGCAAACTAGTAAAGTCATACGTCTCCTGTAATTGAAAGACATGAATAGCAATTGCATTAACCTGTCTTTGGACTTTATCAAAAGCTTCGCCATCGACCCGTGCCCTTGTTCGTTCAGTTCGAGATCAGCTGTTCCGTTTGTCGGGATTGTTTGGCTGATTCATATTCCGCACCGGCACTTTCCCCAAAGTTAACGCATTAAACGAATAATTTATTTGTGTAGCTTTTTACCCCGCGTAGTATTCGCCGTAGCAGTGAGCTGGGTTTTCTTTCTGCCGGCACGGAACACAGAACATCTCCCAGTGGACACATTTAATTAAAGCGCTGGCGGTGGAGCACGCGACTGAATGCCTCCTGTAATTTTCTCTACGAAACTTCGTGCCAGACTTGGAAATGGAAACGAGTGAATATATTATTATTATCAAAGCTGCACGAAATGAAATGTTTTGTTGATTTCTTATCATTTATTCGCGTTCCTTATATATTGTTTTACTGTACGAGATTCAGCATTTTTCATAATTTTAAATTGATATGTCAAAGCTCCATCGCCTATGGTGGAAATGAAAAAAAACTTAAAATCCCAAATAGGAAAAACTGTTCACATTTCAAGACGCCGGAGCTCACCGTTCGCGAGTTATTAGTGAGAGTAACAATTTTCTGATTTATCGGTAAGACTGGTAGTTAGGTAGGTACTACCAAGGTTTGCCCGAGTTTCCACACATTTTTTTATGATCGTCAGTTGAAAAATATGGAACATAAAATAAGGCTTCTTCATTAACTTTTTTTTACAGTAAGTTGATTAGATATTTTAAAACTGTCCTCGCATGTTTTTTTTGCTTCAGATTTAAGAAATCAGGACCTGTTTTCTGATCATTAGTTAAAATGACTTTGGTGAGCTATTTTCGTGTCGACAACAAACTCTATAATTTGACGCACACTATGAATAAAGAGAGCTTAAAAAAATAATGTGTTCAGGTCGATCGAACTTTCATATAGATGGTTATCGAGGTTTTCCTGACGTCAATCCGCCGCTGCAGGTGAAGTAGGTACAAGGTAATATTGTATCGATTGGCCATGTGGCGTTGCATCCCCATTGTTTGAATAAATGGCTCCTTGGAGATATCTCGTATCCCCTGTCGGACTGCCTGCCTCGCCGGGGCTGCGATCACTCCCCTAATTTCTTGCGGTGAGACCTGACCAATCACAATACATCGAGGGAGACAATGTATCACGGCTCCACTTGCTTTTACGATCGAGGGAAGGTGCTAAACCTCGCCCTACGTCGTTTCCTCAATTAACGAAGACCCAAAAAATTAAAACTTAAACACGGTGAACGGGCTTCCTTTCAGAAGGACTTTATATAAATTAAATTTGATTACAGTGACTTCAAAATATATTTACAATTATATTAACTCCCGAGGGAGACGATTTCCCCATGTCATCTTTGGGGATGATGTGTGTAAGGTATTTTATATGAAAGGACTACAGTTAGATATTCTATACAGGTAACAGGACGTATCCGAAGGATTTTAACCACCGACTCCTGAGCATATTTCGAGTTAAAAACGTAGATGTCATTTTGTTGTCTGATAATATATTTTTCAATTAAAAATATTTTTTTCCATCAAACCTCGCCACTGAGTACTTGGGTACAGCCTGGCTATTCACATGATACGCACTCCGTCTCATTCCAGAAGCACGGTATCAGACGAGACATGCGGTAGGTACATCGCGACGTGTAGCAGTTAGAATTTTTTGTTATTTTGTTTTTAATTAAAAATATTATCGTCGGACAGAAAAATGACATCTTAATTTTTTACTTCAAATATGGCCAGGAATCGTTGGTTATAATTCTTCTGGTACATTCTGTTAGACCCTGTATGATCATATAACGGAGTCAGTAGATGCGAAGGAGACAAATAAGATATGGTGATTGGGATAATTAAGAATCGGTAAACGTATTAAATGGTAGTAATATAAAGTTTCTAAAAAATAAATAAAAGACCGTAGGTTATCTATAAAAAATATACTTTTGAAATATCACACAATCGCACTTATTAAAAAAATCGCCAGAATAATTCACAGCTAATATCTTTGTGTACAGTTTATATAGGTAATACAGAAATAGAATAGTCTACCTTCAATAATAAATAATATATCACGTATCGATAATATCAGTTTTGCATCATGTAAACATATTTCCAATCATCAACACGATTTTTTCGCCTCGTTTTGAAGATATTCCGCTTGTTAAGCTTGCCAATACGTAGGCACAAATGTATAACCCATTTTAAGCTATGACTTTATTGAATGTTGAATTGAGTGAGGAAGGTTTTTGTTACCTTTTTCACGCCATAAAAGCTCTGTCACCTTCCGTGTGAGACCGCGTTCTGGAAAATGCTTTTGATAGATTCAATTTCGTCACTCTTTTCACGTTTCGATAAAATAATGTCCCCCTCACAAATTCACGTCATCTAAATTGTCGACTGTCCCATTCCTCTCTTCATAAGTTACTTTGACATTTAGAGAACCCCGTACTCGGGTATTTTATCCTAAATTTGTGCCACTCTTACACCGACAGCTTGTCACGAATTTTATGAATACCAAACCGAATTTATTTATATTATTTTGCCGTAAAATCAAATCAGAAATGGTTTCGCCAGTCACCTTGTTCAATATAGAATAATGTTTTTCGAAATTTTGAGATTTGCTAACTGATTACTTTGCTACCTTTTTTGATAGGTCAGCGAAACAGTAACAGTCTTTCTTCATAAATATTATCCTTTTAAAAGTAATACTGTAGGCATTGTGAAACGATTTTGGCATTTCGGCAGCGACCGATTTCCTTTAGCAGCCATTACCGCCCTTTGCAAGAAACGCTCGCTCTGCGCTCCTGCTGTAAAGAAAAACTGTCATTTGAAAATGAAAACAATTACTGCCACTGAAGAACAGTTTGTTGTTGTTGTTCGATATTTCCAATGGTTACTTAGAAATTTTGATGCAACCGTACATACTATGCAAATATAATTGCAAATCTAAGATCAGCCCTTGTTTATTTTCGTGCTGCAAATCGTTGACAATTTAAATTTTGCTTCAATTTATAATTTTCCATTTCCAAAAGCCTTGTGTCCGTGTAAATGCATTTGTGTTATTGTTAAATTTCATGCGAAACGATCAGTCAGTCACTAAAAATACAATGTTTTAAAAGTACTCCCACATCCCATGAAATTTACCCTTAGCATCTCATTCACAATATGTTTTAAATCTCTAGCTATATCATTTCAGTCGGCCTTCTCTATTCACATAAAATACGCTGTTTACAAAATACTCCCATGTCCATAAAACGTTGAAATATTACTCGGTGTTCTCTTCTTACTAAAACTACACTGTTAACAAAACACTCTCGCATCATGAAAAAAATACCAATGGCATTATCATTCATTCAGCCTTGGTTTTTCAATAAAAATACGTTGTAACCGCAAGACAATAATTACCCCGGGCTGTACGCATATAATGCATTCACACAAAAAATATACTGTTTACCAAATACTACAAAGAAAGTTACCCTTGGCGTATTGGCTATTCAGTTCACTGTTGTATGCATCTTAGAAAATTCCCTCGGAACTTCATTCAGGCAGTCTTTTCTACTCACTAAAATCGCACGTTTACAAAATACTTCCGCATTTCACAGTTCATGTGTTCAGATATTTTACGCACAGTTCAGTCCTTGTGATTATTGGTAATTTGATTAATCGTCCCATTTACGGTGGCGTCCTTGCGAAAGGTTTTATGGTTCACTGGTTTGGAGATGATCGATTCTCTCAGCTGCGTCAGTACTCAGTACAACTTGTTGCAATCGGGCAATGGACCATTTCATCATAAATATGCTCATCAAACTGCTTGCCGATCGATTAATTTTAGAAGAGTAAATGCACTGTTTAAAGTTTGTTAATATCACTTCTTCTCATGTTACCAAGAAGTTTTAGGAATTTTTACTTTATGTTTGCGACTTGAAAGTTTTCTAGCTGACGACTCGATTAGATTTATTTTACCCCTAAACTTGAAAAGGATTTGTCTTTGGACGTGTATTTATATCACTGTAGTAGCTAGTACAAACAAAGTATTATTCTTACATATTAATGACACACCTTGTAAAAATTTTGTGGTAGATTGTTTTAATCAAAACAATATTTTTTTTACAGTATTATTAAAATTTTCACGAGCGTTTGGTTCTTTACAAAAGGCTATCTGCCTAGCTAGGAACTAATATCGATCTGATAAGACGTAATAACACTTACACATTTGATTAAAATGAAATAAACAGCATTGTGCGCGATATTGAAAAGTTGTTGGTTTGGACTGAAAATTTAGAAAGATTAATGTATAAGGGTCATTCCGCCGTTTCGTTCAAATCGCATGTTCTTGCAAAAAAGTCATATGAAAAATAATGTTTTTCAAGAAAGTTTTATTGGAAAATGTAGTTATTTAAAAAAGGAAAAAGTAGTATTTACCGGATTAGGCATTTGTTACTTAATAACTTTATGGTATACAAAAAACATGCTAAAATCTCATTACCTTCCCCGTGTAAATGAGGGACCGGTAAATTGATCAATAAATAAGAACATTTTACACTAGTAAAATCACTACATTCATTAATCGACCTGAATGTACAACTAATTTTGCATATTTATTGGTGTTTAATTTATTTTTAAAGTTACTGTATCATAGAAAGAATTGAGATTTTGTTTTTGTCCAGAAAAAATCGCTGTCGTCTTCCGCCAAAGCGGTAATTAAAATTGTGACCGTGTTTGTTACTGTTCGTCAGCTGTACCCCACCCCGCGCCTCCGTTACTAATCAGTGTACCGCTATATCTGGATGGGGGAGGACGTGCGTCGCTGAATAAAGAAATATCTGCGATCTCCGTGCTCGAAAACGACTTTGTCACCGACCAGGCATCATTACCTTCCAGCATTTTTTAAAGTAAGTACATGTTTTAAAAATTCGAATCATGAACCTATAAACTATAATTAGTCGGACTATTTTTTATTGAAACATAAAGATTTGTAATGTCATTATTAAGCGAGTTATTAAGGAAAGATTGTCAAAACCTCATTACCCTCCGTCTCATTACCTTCCGTATCGTAAAATTTTTTGCCGGATGGTAATTTAGAGGTGTGGAGGGTAATGATAAATTTGTAAGGGTTATTTTTACGTGCATCTGGGACCATGTTTGGGGGTTCATAAAAGTTAATATTATCAATAAAAGCAGTTTCTTGCGTTCTAGCGTCGGACAATTTCAGTTTTGGTGAAATACATATTTTTGTTTTATCTATTTACTGATATGGAAAAACAATCTGTTAAAATTTACCCTGCGAATTTTTATTTGAAAATCGATTTTTTTATTCAATGATATAATTATAATAATTATTCAAATGTAAACGAATAATATATTAAACAAATGGTTTAACTATTCCCCTACAGTCACAATTATTTTCATTACTTATCTTCATTACTTCAGTTGTCTATTAAAACAGATGAATTTTTACAAAATTTCAAGTTTCTAAACAAATCCAGATTTGAACAAAAATCTATATAAAGGGCATTATTAAGAGTCCAACGCAAATTTCTTGATTAAAAAACCATATCATTACTGTTAGATTTTAAATCATTTAGGGAAAAAAATATTAAACAAAGATATAAAAGTAGTGTAACAATTTTTGGGCTCTCCTGTAAAAGTAACGAAATTGAAATTATCCATATTTGTCATTCAACTTCTCACTTGATCCGATACTTATGATAATTTTTCTTTATTATTTGTTACAGGCTAAACACCATAATCCACAATGGCAAAGTTAAATAAAAAACTGAAAAAAGAAGAAAAGTTATCCAAGGACAGGCTGCGTAAGCAACAAAAATATGCTGAGATTAAAAACAATCCGGAACTGTACAGTCTTCAGAAAGCGGAAGAAAAAAAAAGATACTTAATGCGAAAAGCGCAAAAAAAGATTTGCAGCATTGAAGATATGAGTGAAAGAGCCCAGAGAGAGCAAAGACGAAGATGGCGAAAGAACTCTGTAAATTATTGGAAGAAAAAAGAGGAGCAGCGTAAAATAGAAACGATTACAGTAGAAAATATGCCTCCAATTCATGAAAATGTCAAGGAAGTACCCAATAATGTGCAAAATACTCTAGATCCTGACCCTCTCGCAGTCGAGAATGAACAAAAAATCATTAACAAAAATGTGCGTGGTCTAACGAATGTTAGAAAATTGAGGTATAGATCATTGAAAATCATTAAGACGTTACAGGACCAGATAAGCAAACTCAGGAACGAGAAAAGAAACGAACAAAAGAAATTGAAGGCGTTGCAGCTACAAAACTTAAATAGACCAATCGAAGATACAGTAGAGAAAAAAGTAAGTAATAGTACGCAAGAATTCAATCCTTTCGATCAATGTGAGTTCGAGAAGTTCATCCGATCCCTAAGAGTAGAATATCCTGATTTCGATGAATCAAAACAGCAGTCCCCCAAAACTGTGGAACTCCCACACATGGACATTGACGAGGAAACCAACAAAGAGGATAAGGAGGCGCCATTCAAATACTACTTAGATGACTGGATAATGGTTCAATATAAAATAACTAACACGACACATCATTTCATTGGGAAAATTATTGGAAAACATGAGTACACACTAGAGTACAAAGTAATTTTTTTGAAAAAAGCTCAAGGGAATTCCAAAAAATTTGTCTGGCCAACAATTAGTGACGACGATTTCATTTTGGAATCACAAATTCTTCAGCGCTTGCAAGGTCCAGAGGAGAATGAAAGAGGACAATTCACTTTCAAAAATTTGCCGAACTTTGATTTGAAATAGTTTTCCAGCAAAAACTTTCACAAGAATGATCTCAAGTTCCTTAAATATTATGTTCCTATTTAGATGTAAGACCTTTATCTTGTACTTATTAGTTACATATGTTGTGTTTGTTTTAAGTATCTCTGATTTTATTTTAAACTGCATTTCAATTGACTTCTGATTTTTTCTTATTTTTAATTATTATTTTTATTATTTCTATTTTTCAAATATTACAATGTTTGCTTAGGAATGTGAAAATTTTGTATTTCTTGTGTACAAACCTACTTATAAAACGTAATTTTAAAGAATTTGACTATTCCTTATAATTTCTGGGTAAGTAGTATAATAGGAAAATTTTAGTTGTGTTGGGTTTGATGTTCCAGCTGCCTTTTCTTAATTTGTATTTTGATATTTTTTTCCATTATTTTTTAACAATTCATACAGATATTGCAAAAGCATAAGTAAGCAGAACTGATTACGTATGAAAAAATGTATTTCTTGTCTCCAATGTTCAAAAGTCTGAATAAAGCATTTAGTTTTTCACTATAATAGGTTTTTCTTCTTTTTCCTAATCCGCTCACCACGTCAAATGATACTTAGCATGATTTGAAATCTATTTTATTATTCAATTTCTATTCAAATTTCATTATTCACAGACATTTTAAGAACCTTAAACATGTTCACTACCATCTATTAATATTTCATTACCAAACTTCATTACCATCCAAATGTTTAAATGACCATCCAACAGTTTTTCATTACCATCCACACCTTCATTACCTTCCATCAATTTTCTTCGAATCCAAGTGTCGCACAAAGGTGCCCTTTTCACTTTTATACATCTGATAGGTACGGGAACCCATTTCTATAAAAATATATAGTAAAAAGGCAAAAAAATAAAAATCCGCGGAAACAGGCAAATTTGAACGAAACGGCGGAATGACCCAACTACTTTTTTATACAGAGTGTCCGGGGGTAAAGTGCACTAAGTTAGGGAGGTGATTCTAAATTATGGTAGAAGTAAAAAAGATTAATAACTTTTTTCGAAATTCCAATGTTTATTTTTCCATTAAAAATATTTTTCCAAAGAAGAATATTTATTTTCCCATAACAATTCAAGTTTTTTTTTTACCAAAACACTAACTTAAAACGTTGTGATTTCTAAAAAAGTTTTTGTGTCTTTTCTACTTCTAAAATCATGTAGAATCACCCCCCAAAGTTAGTGAACTTCACCCCCGGACACCCTGTATAGCCTCACATTCATGAGAGCTGGACTACACCGTAACTAGAAAAACGTATGATATTGCAAGAGTCATATATTTCATCGAAACCATGTTCTGAAATCGTAACAGGTATTACTGATGTGTATTTTAGTCCAATCTGTCATTACTTTATTCAGGTGTAGCCAGGTACCTACCATTTTCTTCGTTCATTTTTACTCTGTTTCAGTTCGTATTATATGCTTGGTACTGTATTATTATTGGATCATAATTTATAAACAAATGTAATAATAAATAAACAAATGGTGGCAACCAGGGCTATACTTATTTCAATAATGTACATAATGACATTATAATAATAATGTACATATCATATCATATTGTATTTTTTTGTATTTATTATGCTTATATAATGCACTTGCATAATGTGGATTGACTAGATGATCATTTGTGGAAAAGTGTGTGGAAGGGCTTAGTTTTTCCTGTGGGGAAGATTTAACCCGGACATAAAGTCGAAATTTTAAAAATCCATATTTTTTATGTTAGGTTTAAAACTTCGACTGAAAATCTCATATTTTATTTTTCTTATTGTTTTTTTATTAAACTTCGCTTTATGTTAATCATCCTCTAAAAGTATATGAATACATTTATTTTATGTTTAATTCTTAGGTCAAGAAATAATATAACCAATATTATCACCTTTATAAGATTTTTTTGTTACATACTAATTTTTATTTTTATAAATGTTCCTATAACTTGTATCAAAATCTATCAAGAATAAAATTTGAATTAATAAACTCATTTTTTTTAATATCTGGATACCAGATCATTCCTAGCGCTTATCTACAAATTCTCTTCCCATTTCTATTTCCTTCCGTGTCAGTTAATTTATGTGATGATTTGTTCTTTTTCAGTAATTCATTTATACATTTATGAAAACTTTATTTAGTTTCCTACTTCACATTTTACTGTAAAATATTTATTCGTAGAACCCCAACCTCAGTTGCAATCCTTTGAAGATTTTTAAAGTAATAATTGCGGTTTAATCCGAATAAGACTGATGTTTTGTATAAGCTGTCCATCCAAATTTGCCTACGGTTCACACGGCCGACTGACCTCCCGGTCCAGCCACCCCAGCCTCCAGTCTTCCCGGAGCCAGCTTTCATCTCGTTATGACGCGCGCCAATAAAACCCTTCTGTGATGCCAGACTTTATCGCCTTTTCCCTCAAATCAACACCCATGGATCCATGGCAACCAACCTAGCAACAGTAAAGACGATAGTGTTCTATTTTTGAATAAACAGACGTGCGAACAAATACGAGAACTTTTTGTTGCTTATTTCTGGACCGTTAGGGCGGAATTCTGAATAAGAGGATTCGACCTCGCCTTGCCGAGTTCTATCGGATATATCACAGGCTCCCAAATATTTTATTTCGCGACCCCTTTTTATAAAGGCTGAGTGACCTAAGACCCTGAAACGTTTAATAAATACGTTTTTAATATGACTAAGACAGAGTAAACAAACAAACGATAACTTTTTTATGTGATATTTTATATAGTTGTTACTTGGGACGTCAGAATTGGGTCCGAAAATTTTCATAACACAAAAACTTTAAAAAATTGTGTTTTGTGGGTTATTACAATTACCCAAAATATGCTTTAATTGTTTGTAATTTTAGTCTAGTTTATCATTATTTTGGGTACTATCAGTGGCACGTTTTTATACTGTACTTTTTCGAGATAACTGCTTTAGTGACACTGTTTTAAACATTTATGATTTTTGGCTTTTAATTTCCTGATTTCGTGTTTTTTAAATTATATAATTTATTAAACTTATTAAAACAAATAGATAAAGTTCTTGTACAGACAAATCATCTTATAGAATGTTTTTGTACACATCGATAGTATCGCGGTTCAAACTAGTTTGACCCCCAGTCCCCTCTTATCCTGCAATAGGTAGTCTTACGATACAGTACACCACTACACAAGCAAGACTCTCTTTATTCCGATTACCTGTATATTTTTTTTACTTGTATCTAAATATATGTATGTTATTTTTCGTATAGTATGTCTAATTCCTGTAGAAAACTAAAAAAACAATAAAAGAGCTAAGAATTAATACACCAATGCACCGATTAAAAATGAAAAATTGCATCGCGGTTAATGTTTTCCCAGAAAATACTTCGCCTTGAAAAGCTTGCCACTTCCCTTAGATTGGGAACCCTTGTAACACAGAATGTTATCAAGCTAGATCTGCAACGAGCACTTTAACGTGCGGATGAATAGGTTAGTATCTGGAATAAACAGAGGCAAGCGCTCTCCTCGGCATTCATATTCACATTTCTTATTAAACTGTTAATAATAACATTTTACTGTTCTTATTACTCCGCGTTTCCAAGCTTAAGAGCAACGGCTGCGCGGGCTTTCTCACACAAAACTTAAAATTGGATTTGGGGCCAAAATACCAAATCAAACTATTTTTTTGTCAAATTTATAGCAATAATCTATTTATTACCTACGAATATATGCTACTTTCTTTATTTGTGTTTTAAATTATAAAATATAGGCCACTATAGAATTCAACTTTTCATGATTTTAGAAGCAACTATTATTTGTGATTTAACCAGTGGACTGCCGATAAGTCTCCGGAGAACTTGCGAACATTTTCATATTATCTTTGTTAGAATATAATAATATTAAAAAAAAACTGTTTACTATAAATTTTTTTTAATTACAATGGCGGGTTTTACCGGAACAAAAATTTGTCTTATATATATTAAAATTTGAACTCAAGAAAACTTCTTTTTTTATGACTTTATATTACATTATATTGTAACGGTAGGTAGGGCAAAATTATTTTTATAGTAATTACAATAAACTCACAAAAAATATCAACGTCAATCGGCGTTTCGCGCGCTTTTCGGTTGCTTCGTTTCTTTCCCATAAGTTGAGGTTCAGTTCGGCAGTTCGGCTCGCGGGTGTATACGTACCATAACATAACGCAAAATTGATTATTTAACGGCCTATATATTGTTTATGGCCGGTTATATCTTTTGATAAAAATATGTTATTGACGAAGGAGATAATACTAATAAATATAAACGAAACAGAACAAGACACGGAAAAATAAAAAAAGATTACGGTCACAACTAGAAATTGAACACAGGTGCTCTCGTCTTACCGGGACAGGCGTCTTAAACCACTCGACCATTGGGACCTATTTATTAAGCGTCATATTTGTCGATATCATATTTCAAATTCAGAATTAACAATATGAAAAAATATTATTCAGTTTAGTTTGGTATTTTGTCCTCAAATCCAAATTTATTTTTTGTATGATAAGGTCCGCGCAACTGTTCCTGTTAATTCTTTGTTTCTAAATCAGAACAAATAAACAAAATACATATTTTAAACATGAAATTAAGTAAAATTGTTGAAATTAATTAATCTGAATATTTTTATACGCGTATTGTAAGTTTTAGAAGAGCTTAGCATCAGTTTTGTTTATTTTGCTGGATTCACTCTGCGATTTATAATTAAGGCGATGCCATACGTAGTAATGCAAAATCATGTGTTTTTTGTTTGAAAATTTGGTCGCCTAGAAATGTTTCAGATGCTTTGATTAAATACTGCGAGTAGAATACATCTTGGCCTTTAAAATAATCTAGTATTTTTTAAATAAGTCTTTTTATAAGCCCAGAAAAAAATAATGTAAAGGCCTATGAAAACTGTTTTAAAGTTCAAAATCTCCTACTTACGAACCCATTTTCGGTTATGATTTTATTGTATAGTGTTGCAAATTAAGTTATTTATAAAATGATAAAAAAAAAATATTTATGCCTGAACATCCACAAAATAAAATAAAAGGCACTTTTTTGCCATGTTTTTTTCTTGCATCGCCATCTACGTAAGGGTTGTTATTGATAGCGGCTCAATTAAAAATATTACACGACGTAGTACATCGCCTTAACCCATACTTATTGGCTATATATACCCAGTGGCGTAGCAAATAACAAACCAACCCGCGCTATGACATTATAATGCACCGTGGAATAACAACAGGGCACATAAACCGCACACATAAATTCCACACTCAATTAGCATTTTAAACTCTATCAAGTAGTTCTTTATAAAATTAAAAGTGTTGTTTTTTAAATATATTTTTTTAGTTTAAAATTCTTTTAATGCTTTTAGAGTGAAAGTTTAATGTATTTGTGTCATATATCCTTCATAGTACAGTCATACTTCTCTCTTTCAAGTTTTTTTATAAATCGTAAATTGTATTGTTGTCTTTGGCAGTAAGGTGAAGCCTTGAAGTCAAGTTCCTTGCTTGTTATTTTCTATTTCTTTAGAAGTTGGTTTATTAGATTTATTTTTAATGGTAATAGCAATTTTTACTTATTCAATAAATTACTCAAATAATATATTACAATGTAAAAAAAACAATGAAATAAACTAACTAAAGTGTTTACTATTGATATATCTGATTAGTTTATTTCATTGTTTTTTTTTTACATTGTAATATATTATTTGAGTAAGTAAAAATTGCTATTACAATTTTATAAATCGTAAATTGTATTGTCGTCTTTGGCAGAATGGTGAAGCCTTGAAGTCAAGTTCCTTGCTTGTTATTTTCTATTTCTTTAGAGGTTGGCTTATAGGCCAGTGCAATTAGCAATTCGCGATCGAAGTAATTCCGGTAGTCCCAATTTTTTTATATGTTATATAAACTGATCCCCTGATGTAAAATCTGAGTTTCCGACCTTGGCGCACCTGTGCTCGCGCCGCCATTTTGAAAAAGCTGGCCAAAATTGGGCCAAAATCTAGTTTTTCCCAAATATCTCATTACCAATGCAAATTTTGGCTAAAGTATCTTAACAAGTATAATAGAACATAAAATAACCTACAACTTTTGTAAAAACAAATTTCTTCTATCTCTAATAGGTACCGAGGTAGAAAGTCGTAAAGGTGCGTACATTTTTGAAAAAACAAGTTTTTTGCGCGACTAGGTTTGGGTTTTATAAATACCTCGTTTCCAGTACAATTTTGTGAAAAATTTATTGATAATAATTTTGTAGAAAATAAAATTTCGTTAAAGAAATATGTATATAATTTTTATTTTTTATCTCTATTACGTATCCAAACTCTAATCCACCAAAACCAGGCCAAAAATTAAAACAGTGGTTAGGTGTTTTAAACTTGGCGTTCCTTGATTTTATTTTTCTTTAACAATTATTGTTCTAAGAACATATACGTTGACAACAATCGTCATGCCTGTGTCAGACCTAGCTATAAATATAGTATTACATACATTCCCAATGGGAAGACCACTAAAATTGGCCAAGCCACTACATTTGTGCTCGCAGCTTGGTCTGACATGCCTATCAACGTAATCACAACATACATTTAAGATTATTAATACAATTAAGATTATAAGGCACATAAAAAAGATAAAAAATTGGTATTTTCGTAAAATTAACATTTATTGAGATTCTTTTCTTTATTAGTTAAGTTTTCAGCATAACAAAAAATAAAATTAATGCTAGATCAGTTTAGACAGAAGTACGAGCCCTTGACTATAGTTTCTTACTTCTGGCCCTGAATAGCTTCTTCATCTGTCTCATCACCCAAATTTGTGGCGACTGGGTCATCATATTCCTCGTCATCGTCATCAACGAAGGCTTCTACAGCATTCTCGCAGGAGTTGCCATTGCAATGAATGCAGAGTAGGGAACATTTCAAACCCGACTTTCTGCAGGTCCACTTTCTAGCGCAACCTTTTTTGCATTGACATGATATAAAGTTCAGCAAGGCCTGAGGTGCAGCTTCCTTCAACATTGTTACTGGAGTAAGTAACCCAACAGCATCCTTTTTCCACCCCCATTCAGCGGATCTTTATCGTGACCAAGCCAAGTCTGCACTTGCAAGTATGTTCTTGAAGCGTGTTGCTGGACTGCATCTTTGGTGGGTGGTAGCTTAGATAAATTGAATATGTTCTTTTTTACTCCTTTGACAAAAATGATGTACCTTAAATTTTCCAAATTTGATATCTCGTTGCCGCCATACAAAGTGCTAATAGTTGTTCGGCAGCCAAAGTGATTGTTTCTGTCTTTGATTTTGGGTCTTGAAATACACGAACAAGTTCATTCACTGAGTGGTTCTTGAGAAGAATATTACAAAATTTGTGTTTGCCTTGACCGAACGGAGCTCCAGTTGTATCGCAACCACTTATGCCATGAAGGAATAAAATGTTTTCAACTATTTCAATGTATTTAAAACATTTGTTCGAGTACAACGCGTTAGGTGATTTACCTTTTCCAACTTTTTGGTAATATACGTTGGGAGGTGAGAGAGCTGTGAGGAGTACCAGCAGATCAATATCCTGACTACATCATGTTGAGATGACAACGAATTTGCTGTGTTCACTATGAGAACGTCAGCATCCTCTTCAGCTTGTACTGTCGTTATGTGGGATCGTGCAAATGAGGTTCTGAGTAGAGAAATAAAACGAGACTTGTTCTTATCATTTCCCAGAAACTTTTCCTGTGGCACTTGTGGGTGCATGCTTTCAAAAAACAAAACTTCAGCAGAAGTTGTAACTCTGGCATGCCGTGCTCTTTCCACCCCTTTAGTGCTTTTATTTTCCATAGAATCTGGGTATCCATCGAATACCACTACTGCATTGGATCCATAATGATTTTGTACATACCTGACATATTGCTGGAAAATTACTGAAAAAGGTTGAGCACGACCCCATACAACTTTTTGCATTAAATATCCTCCATTAATTACATGTATTTTACTGCTTCCCAGTTCTGTATTATTTGGTAGAGGGTTGAATGATGAATAAAATATAGACTTCGTTCCTTTGCGCATGCCTTCCTCTGAGAAAAGAGACAATGGTACAGGAGAGAGTTCATATTGAATAGCATTAATGAATCTATTGCCATAGTCACACCCTGATTTTTGACACTGCTGGTCACCGCCGCAAGAGAAACTATCGCATCATTACGTTTTAAGTGTAGGTAACTTTAGACATAGCTAATTTCCCCATCTTTTCAGCCATGTGACAAGTGACTTTGCTATCCCCGATTGTGCCACTGCTAATAGACATAATCACGTTTGTTTTAGGAAATGGTTCATGGAAAGCAAACCAATCAATGAGAGTTTTAACGTCTCGATCATCCAATTCTTGTAGGCCTCATCTCTACATGTTGCTCTGACGTTCTGAGATTCAATCCCACAGAATTTTTTTGGCGCTTATTGCACTGGCCTATTATTAGATTCATTTTAAATGGTAATAGCAATTTTTACTTGCTCAATAAATTACTCAAATAATATATTACAATGTAAAAAAAACAATGAAATAAACTATATATCAATAGTAAACACTTTAGTTTTTAATCCTGATTGTTTTTAAATGATTAACAAGTGTTGTTATTTTAATTTTTTGTTGAGAGATTCATAAAGCTTTTACGAAATCTGTTTGTAAATAGTATTTAATAGTCTTTTTAACCCTTGGCTACTGCACGTGTACTTTAAATGGAGTGCAATTTTAGCTCATAATTGCATTCTTCAAATGCAGTTTTAATGGTAATGCACAGAGGGCGTTAGCGAAAGCATGCACATATCACGCGGCGAGATAAATGGCACCGAAACTGCGCTGTACCTACTTCCCTTCCCGCCCCTCGTACCGTAGTCGGTATACCGCCTGTCAGTATGCATTATCCTCGTGTATTGGATGGATTGTATTGGATTCCCGATAGTGCAGTAGTCGATTATTCATATTTGATTTTGGGAATTTTGCGGCGAGCTTTTTGGATCAGCATTTTTATAGACTCCCCGCGATACGACAATTTTCTGACAAAATTGTGTTCGCTTGATGGAAATGGTTATGAATATGAATAATCCGACGAGTTATGCCGGCGGGAAATATTATGCTAAACTACTTTGCTCGGATGATGAAATTTCCGAAATCATTTTCTTTTTTGTGGAAAAAAAATAAACACATTCGGTGAACGGTGACACCGAGAAAATGCCATTTTATTTATTCATTTATTTATTAAATGACATTGTTCAAAACCGTGCTTGATATTATTTTAAATGAAGTTAATAATAAATAAATTATGACTTCCCGTAGTTTAACGGTATGGGTGGAGATTGTGGTTAGATTCATGCCGTATCGTAAACATTTATTGACATAGATATTAAATTTTCATGTGCGAGTGCTTCCAGTCTGGGTGTTATATTGTGTGCTTTATCTTTAAAGGATTTAAGTCACTGTAGGTTTAGAATATTTATAAAAACTTCAAAAGATTTCTAGAACCTGTTAGTTTTTGTGGAGATGTAGCATCTGGATCTAAAAGTGTGCCTGTTTTATTCGTCCTCACCAAATAATATTCAAAAATTCAAATTTTAGAACACAAAAAATACTGCTTAGCATTTTTTTCTTGGAATTAAGGACAATTAAAATTGATGAAAACCCACAGCATCTCTATATAAAACATACGCCCTGAGGACCTTATTCATTTTGTACAAAAAGAACTCCACCATTGAACAACAAAACATTCGCAGTAAATAGAAACATTAACCCGAACAGAACGTTGAAACCAAAAGCATCGCTTCTAATGTTTATTTAGTGATTAAGGTGTTCAATCAAGTGTAGATAGGAGTTGCCTGGAGGAAAACTAGTAAATAAATAAACTTGATACTGAATAAATGCTTGCGAAGGTATCCATTGAAGAAGAGGTCACTGTCAGATTGACTCTTCCGTTACTCTAGACCGATTGAGACCGATCAATATTCTGATAGTTTGTTGACTGTTGTATATTGTATATTATGTATTGCTTTGGACGTGTTGCCTTTGTTTGCCCGACGATCAAACGATGTTTAAATACACTGAAGGTGTTTGCTAGGCGTATCCTTTGCCCGGAAGCGGCGGAATAAGAAATACGGCGCAGCAGATAGTACATCGAGACGTATTCCCCTTTAAACCTTTACAAAGTGCGTAATAAAGACACACCTGTGAAGGTAGGTGTGTCTTCGCCAGCCATATATCTGGTAGCCCTATTCTTTGTAACTGAATCTCAACTCGGCAGCGTCTTATTGTCTCCGCCTGGTGTGCTTTTCAAGGCATTATTTGGAGCAACAAGAACCCAATTCGTATTTTTAAATCACACTTTCTCAAACTTATTTGACTTACCGCCCTCTTTTAAAATGAATTTTCTTAATCCTCGTATCTCCTCTAAGAAAAATATAACTGAAAAAGTCTTAAAAATAATTTATGAAAATAAACATGAAAATACATTTTTATAATGCATTTCCTGCGACGTGAAACCCTACGATTTGAAACCCTACGACCTGAAACCCTAAGAACTGAAATCCTACGATCGATTGGTAGTAATGTATTTATTTTTATTGTGTTTAATAATAATACATTTTCAAATTAACACGTTCGCGGGCAGTGAGTCACCCTACTTTGGCACTATTTTTTTGTATTAGATTTTTGCGAATGCTCTAGCATTTCCGTCATGATACGTACCAACCAACACCATCAAGTGCGACGCGAATGCTATAGCAGACGTATCTCAATACATTTGACGCATGCTATAGCATACGTAACCACGCGGGATACGCCGGGCGAGCTGTACGGGAAGGGGTAAACACTGTTTTATCTTTGTGTGCAGAAAAGGTCTCATGTGACAGTAAGCGATCTGTGGTTGTGTCAGCAGTGACAGTAAGAAATAGACTACCTATATTTTATAAGGATAAAGCAACTGCTCAAGCATATCTGACAAAAAAAACTCAATAAACTTCGAATGCTATAGCATCCGCGACATAATTAAACTATCCAATGCGAATGCTATAGCATGCTCGTCCGGGAACGTGTTAAGTCAAATTTCATAATGTTATGATATAAGGTTAGTAGTAATGTGCCTTTTGATTTATTGATTTATTCCGAATTACGACCAACAAAAAAATTATATATAGTAAAATGAAAAACTATTTTTAAATATTCGTAACGCTTTCTTATTTATCAAAACGGTTCAACATTCGTCAACTATTTTCAGCCTGCAATAAAAAAAACATTATTAGCTGTCGAAAAGTTGAATGGACGAAAGCGTAGAACCTGTTTCCAAGTTCGGAGGTCGCGCTTTCGGAGTATCAGGCCCTAAAGCTTAGAATAAATTTCCACTTGAACTAAGACCGATAAAATCTCTACGAAACTCAAAACTCATCTCTTCAGAATTTCATTTCCACAAATACATAATAAATGTGAAATCCTTGTTTGAAAGCTGACCACAATTTCTGTAACATTATATTTTCTGAAATAAGACAAATAAGTGCAGTTTTAAGTAAAACCAATTAAGTGTTTTGTAAAGGATTTATCAAGTTTACTTTCTTTGTTAATAGATGTGTCGTTGGAAATTCACATTACTTATTTCATCGAGAATAGATAAAAAGCGGACATTCACGTGATTTTTTTTTGCTTTGCTTCTTATTTAACCTGGTTTATTCTTATAAATTGAATTCTCAAATGTGCGCGCAAGGCCATCGATAATAACTTTGTATACCACCATAAATTCGGTGACCGGATAAATCATCAAAATGATAATTATCACATCTTTAAAAAGTTATATAAAGTCATGGAAAGTGATGAAAGAAAAACTTTATTAACTGGATTAAGCAGGTTAGTTAGGTTAGGTTAATTTTTCGGTTAGTTTAATTTTTAGGTTGAATTGGTGTACATTATAAATACCAAAAATATGATTTAGATAAATTGAAGGTTTTCCCATCGTTTCGCTTGAATAGAATACAAATAAAATAAATAAATTACTCAATAAAAAATATAAATGTAAACTACTAAAAAAATTTTTTTTAATAGAAATGTATGAACGTATAAAGGATTTTTTTTTAATTAAAGTATTATTGCTAAGATTTTCTGTGACAGTTTCACTTGATTAACTTTTTTGCTTTCTTATAAAATTATTTACAAAATAAATAAAAAACAGTTTTGTGCTTGAAATCGAACGTTTCTAGACTCCGTTTGTCAAAAGATTTTAATGTCTATTACCTACAATATAAGGTATACCAAGAATATACATATTTTTGGCTTGTAGCTTCCTCTTAACGACTCTGCAATAACCATCGGCATTATCAACGTCACCCGCAGACAATTCAGCAAGTATTTTTTGACGCACGTCACGAAATAGTAAAACTGCCCCCGTGATCTTTTTAAACTTACTTTTACCTCAAAATTGTAATCTTCTCCGTAATATATTGGTGTATAACCATTTTATTGAGAAAATGAAGAAATAAATATGTTTCGTTTCGTATCATGGTAATATATATTTTTATAATTATTTTTGAATCAAAAAATATTGATACGACAGTTAACCATGCAAGTTTAAAAAAAAAACCTGAGAAATTCAATGCAGGATCCTCTCATTAACTTCATAACATCATTCCGTTTAGTAACGTACTCATTATGGCAAGCAATCCATTGGTTACGAGGGAAGCAACATATACAATTGCCTCCCAGACGAAATTAAAAATGAAAAAAGTATAGGTACATTTAAAAAAAAATTGTTCAGTTTTATGCTCAATCAACAAAACAATGAAAGTGAATAATATCAGTGTGTAATATATTTATGTGTAATATATATGTTATTTCTAGTTAAATAAGTGAAAAATGTAATTTTCTTTTATCTAGAATAAAAAAAAAAAAAATTAAAAAAAAACGTATCTTTTCTTGCATAAATGAAAACGGTCGAGAGAAATCAAATAAAATGTAAATGCTATGTATACATACGCGAGCCAAACTGCCGAACTGAATCTCAACTTATGGAAAAGGAACGAAGCAAATGGCGCGAAACGCCGCTTACAGTTGCTTCGTTCCTTTCCCGTAATTCGTGGCTCGGTTCGCGTTTCGGTTCGCAAATCTATACCTACCATAACAAGTAGTCATTATGACATAGAAAGCGCCAATGTCGTTTTTATAATACCAAAAATATGGTCACGTGGTTGTCCTCCAGCTCGTCGAAATGTGATAAGCATTAAATTGATTTAATCATACTGACTGTCAGAAAATGAACACGTGTTCATAAAATTTGTATACGTGCATTTCGTATTTCGAAATAAGCACTTTGTATTATAACGAAATTACAAAAATATTTTTTCCATTTTTTGGAATGGATAGCACTCTGTTTTCAGCTACTTGGTGAGATAATGACACACCGTATTACTACGCCATATATACTATATACGATGCAGCAAAAACCTACTCTCATTCCAAGAAAACCCACTTCAATAATATGTAGAATATGTATGGAATAGTCATAAACTTGACTTATTACTACGGCGCGGGGCGTTAATACATTTTATTTACTTTATGCATTGTATTGCGTTAAGAAATTATTGCACGTTAAAAAACTCATTTTGGATATTATAAATAAACTATAGTATAAAATTGAAGGCACCTGTAAAACATAAGGTAATGTTCTCTCTAACTGTCCAATGCCAATCTATCCTCGTCACCGTCGGGAAATCTCATTTGACCGGATCTCCCCGGCACTTGGACCTCCGCTTGAACTTGGGTGTGCGATAAGGGGGGCGCTGCGACCCACCCCCACCACCACCCCCCACAACCTTTACTTTCTAACTCCCCCCTCCCCCACCTGATCTGTATGCCGAGGACCACGTGCCTGGATCACCATCTATTCCGAATTACACGGAGGGCCTTCACCTCGCTCCACCCTCCAGTCTCCAATCTTCAACCTTCTTACCCCCCGAATCTTAGGGAGTCGCGTTTTCTGAAACTACACACTGGAATTGTATGGACACCACTGAAGATATAAAACGATAGAAGTGCGTTATAGGCGTGCCCGAATTAAGGTAAATTTTCATCTTGCTTCTGGTAAAATTAGATACACACATTTTCAATTTTTTAAATTAATATTTTTGAACAAATATTATTTTCATTGGTATTTCTGGCGCAAGGGAATTCAAAAGTCTCATGTGAATTGACATCATCCACTGAAAAGCGTGTCTGAGTGCCTGAAGTTAGATGTATTTGGCCTTACTTGGGTCAAGTTGAACAAACTCGTACATTTTCAAATGTCGAATTTCTTTCTTAAACAAATAAACAATTTCATTGGCCTGTATGGGGCAAGGGAATCGAAATAATAATTTATTTAATATCAACGGTATAAATATACCATAAACAATGATAACATGTCACAGTTAAAATCGTAGAAATATTTAAAAAAAAGAATTACAAATATATGTGGCATTTGATTGTGAAATGACATTAGAGAGTAAGTAAGTAAGTAAACAAGAGATACAAGTACATAAGTTTCTACAGTGCAAATAAGGTAGAATTAGATTAAATTAATATTGATTGAAAAGATTTGATAGCATAGCCCTCTTGTACCTACATTTACCATTTATCATGTATTGTTTCACAGTGCTTTCACACAAACGAAGTAATGAATTCCGTGAGACCATCATGAGTAAGGTCTTTGACGTTTGGTCAATTTCATCTTACTTACGGTAATATAATTATCATAATAAGGTTTAGTTTGAATTCTAGATACAAAATTTACCAAACTCGGGAGGAATTGAAAATGTATAAAAATAGACTCAAATGTGTTTGAATTTGAGATACCTATAAAATTTACCCAAATGATAATCCAGGGGAGAATAGTGGAAACAGGATAAAGGAAGCAGCTACAATTAGAAGAAGAGACCAGTGCATTGCAGATTAACATTGTCGTGAAATTAAATTTAACTAAATTTCCCAACAAAATTATTGTGTTATGTTTATTAAATTAAAGAATAAATGGTAACCAGCAGACAATCGAAATAACGTGTTATGCTGCTTATAGACATGAGAAAAAACGCGCGAGCAGAGCAATTGCTTCATTCCTTTCCCATAAGTCACAGTCGGCAGTTCGGTTCGCGTGTTTTTACCCATTATTTTTTTTTTTTGGTTTTAGGCATTTCACCCTGAACACCTTTATGTTCTCCATGATCTTAACGTATTCCCTTTAATATTATTGAGTCGCCACATATCATGAATAACCATAATCAAGCAATTGCTTAATTATCATTATCCTCAAACTACCAATCACAAGCAGCTCGGATGAAATCTTTAGGAAAATCTGTGTTATGGATATTAGGCAACTTTATGCCAAAAATATACTAGCATACCTCTTCAAACACAAAACTACTTTTGACAATGTTCAAACTGCTTGTGATACTAGAACCAAAGGACATAATCTCTAACAAATCCCTTTCGCTAAAACAACTTTTCGCCAGAGAAATTTTAGATATTTTGCAACAAGGCTATTTAATGCTCTCCCACTAGCCATTAGACTGAACTAATTTTTTTCGAAATATAAAACAGACATCAAGTCTTGGATCATCAGCCAAGACAGATCCAAGATCAAAATTTTTATAAAAATTCCCTTATAAGTATGTAATGATAATATTCGGCTAATTTATATAGCGCCGTTTTCGTGAGAAATCACCTCAAGGGCGCTGTGCTAGATGCTGATTAACCAATTTATCATTTATTATTATTATTTACTATTTTTTATCATTTATTATTATTATTTACTATTTTTTATCATTTTCATATTGTCATTTAATGTTATGAAATATTGTATGTATCATGTATCAAATAATATGTAAACATTAATTTATGTACTCAATACGTCTGTCTCGACACAGGTTTATCCTAGTGAGACAGACATCGAAAATAAACCTGTAAAAATACATTTATATTGCTAATAAAAAAAATAAAAAAAAATAAATCCTTTCCCACAAGTCGTGGTTCAGCTCGGCAGTTTGGCTCGCCTGTGTATACGCACATTTATGTTCTCCACGATCTTAACGTATTCCCTATAATATTATTAAGTCACCACATATCATGAATCACCACTTTGCTCCGAAGGGTCGCTGTTGAAGTTTTTATCAGGCGGTGAACAAGGGTTGCTTTAGCGGAAGCTATTTAACATTTTTATCGTGTTAATTAATGTATTTTCTTCTGTATTGTTCCAGTGTTGAGCTGTTCATTCCAGCTTTGGGTCAGATGTCCAAAACTATAACAGTAAGTATCCCCTTAAATACCCTATCTTATTCCACTACGGGCCGGAAAACCCTTCCTATTAAAAACCCCTGTACTCCCATACTCTAAGAACCGTAAAAAATACCTACATTATTCTTCGTTATTTCCACAATTTCCAAACATTGGTAATAGTTTGTGTTAAAGTTAGACAGTAAAATATGCATTTAAAAAGGTTTAGTTAATTATTGTGTCATGACATATGCACTTATTTTTTCTGTTTTAAGCGCACGCCTAACAGCCTATAATGAACCGTGGAATGTTTAAATATTCTTTTAACTGTAAAAAAAAAACACAATACCCTGTATAATTTTACATCGAAATTTTTCTTATTCGTTTCAAGAAAAAAACATTGAACTTTCTTCGCCTGTTTATTCCCCTTATTTTGTAAGGTGATATGTTTGCCCAATTTACGCGTGTTTGTTGAGCTTTGTTCGTTATGTAACAGCATTAAAATGTTTCTTGCGGATGCAAACGTACCCCCCTGCCATTATCAGCAGGTTAATTTTTGATGAACCTCCCCTCGGAGAAAAGTTGATACCGGGGATATCTTATTTCAATGTCAGCTTTCTCAGCAGTTACCAGTCACAATCACAATATCCAATATAGCCCTGTCCTGTTTTATTTTCTCCTGGCATCGCCACTTTGTTTAACTTTCCCCAATTCGCTTATCGCCCCCCGACCTTTATTGAGCTCCAGAAAAGGCGAAACCCGCCCTCCAAGGGAGATACTATCACCGTTCTAGATTAATCTTTGATATGCATATATATTTCTTCTTCACTATATCCGCGATTTCGATAAAAGAAACAAGACATATTCAAATACACTTTTGGTAAATTGCATTTCTCGCTCCCTTTGAATAAAATCATAGATAACAATGGAGATGGGCCATTTACCATTATTAGTACAAAACCGCACGCACAAAAGTGTCATCGTTTCATGCGCACAGCGGCCCCCCGCCTTTGTTTCTACCTACATGCAATACGCGTATACGCGCATTGTATAACTAACAGTCGGTGCGCATCCATGCTTCCCTTTGTTTCTTTTATCTATAAACAAAATAAACCTAATACGTTATTGTTATGGTTAGGTATACTGTGATTGCAAAATTTGGAGCCTGTACTTTTATGCTTATGTCGAAATCTCCGCCCTTTATCTTTCGGTGATATTGAAAAGGTCGCCAAAATGTTCAAAATTAATACAACCATTATTTTTGTTTTAATTAACCGGAGACAGGGATTTGAGTAGGGTGTATGTGTATTAAAATCTTGTAAACATTACAGTTTACACAAGCAGGTCACGTCTGATTATCGGGCGAAGGAAACATGCACCAGGTATCGGTAGCTCTTAGCTAGTAGCTATTAGGTATCAGGTACCAGGTATCAGTAGCTTTCTAGTAGGTAGCAGTTGCCGGGTAGGTTCACCCGGTATATATATGGAACTGGCCGTGTACGAAACGCTTCCGGGCGGCGTTGCCGCTAGTAAAGTGGTGTATGCGCCCCGTCACGTCATTGGCGCTATTATTACGGTTGTCACGTGATTGGTCCGTTTCACAAAATCGGATAATCCGATCGCAATAGTACTGGAGGGGAATCTACTTGTTTAATGATTCGGACAGTCAAGTAATTACGGCAATCAACGGGGACACGGCCGATTCGCATCCTCGTTGTAATATTTGGAAATTCAATCATTTTACCCCGATAGAGATTCTTTACTTAGCTAATGGGATGATGTTTCGCATGTTTGGAAAGTAAATTTGTTTCGTGTTTGCCCAATCTTTGAACGCGGGCGGGAGCGTCCTTTCCGATTTCTCGGAACTAAAAAAAAAAGAAAATTGTCACGGTGATCCCATCACAGACTGATAAAAATAGCAATAAGTATGCAAATTTTGTCGGCTTGAAAGTGGTATAATTATAATAATGTGTTTTCCCTCACCCTTTGCACGAAGGGTTGTCGTAACTTTCTGCCATTTCAGTCGATCGTTGCGGACATTTCGGCATATTTTTATTGATTCTTCGTAGCTGTGAACGACCCATTTGCTGGGTATTTAGCGTGTGTGGCGTCCGCAGTCGTTACCATTTTCCACACCAATGCCTATTGACGGGTATTTTTATATGCTGGATCGCGCCTCTTCTCACTACTTCACATGTTATTGTAGCAGGGACGCTTTCAAAGTGCCCCTCAATGGGAACCCTTTAAATCTGATCTACCAGGTTAACTGAGTGTTCGGGGTTGAATATGCTCAGTGTCAAAAAATTACTTTACGCCTTTGCTTTTATACATTTAGAACGATAAATGCAAAGAATAAATGTTTAATCGTTAATGCTTTATTTGGATCTTGAAATAAGGGACTACAGTCCATTTTATAATTTTTTTAAATCAAAAATGACCTTCTAACTTAAATGCCTGTACACTTATTTTTTGTATGCCTGTACAATAAGTTTTAATAGTTAGAATAATTAACAAAATTTTAAAGCTAATTCGTACAATTTGACGGTGTATTGTTAAAAGACACAAAATTCAAAACCCGCGTAGATCTGTGCCGTGACTCTAGAAACAACCGATGCAATGATGGGATTTTATTCATTTTTAAATAACGGTTTATTCATTCTACTTATAATTAATTATAAGTAATAAAACATATATATTCATAATCATCGTTTGTTGACTTATACGAATAAATATTTTTTAAGCCATAATATTTTTCACTGGTGAAAATATTATATAGCGGATAATAATGTCGGCCCAATTGTGCCTATTCTGTGCAAGGTTGAGGCCCAGCGTTTTTCTTAACGTTTTCACGCACTTTAGGCGATAACTATTATTTGTGCTCGGATATTGTTCTTTAGTTGTTCACTCGACGTTAGCTTATGGACATAGAAGCGTCTTTTAAGATAGTGGATAACCCTATAAAGATAAAGATAATGGACAGATAAAGAAAATTGGAGCGGTTGTATCTGTTGGTTTCTAGCCGCTGTCTACTAAATATTAATAGTGACACCGGAGTAAACAATTTTAAATTATAATAAAGTACTTTATAAAAAACTATGGTCAAAAACGAACTGTCTAAATTGAATTTTACGGAAATTGTTTGGTTTAAAATTAACAAGCTCTATTAATTATTTGCTCTTCGCGAAAATTTAAATAAAGTCTCAAACAGCGTCATGATTTAAAAAGCACTATTTATCGCTGTAGATACTAATAACAAGTGTTTATTTTAGACCTTTTAGGACAAATAATAAACTGATGTTTCGGTATATATCTTTATTGCCAATAATATTAATAACTTACCGAGTTACCGTGCTTGGGTTTAATAGATCAATAAAACCTTTCTCACATTCGAACAAATGGCTAACATTTATTAACAAATAATAATGCTTAATGTACACCATTCACAGTGACTGCCTCTCCCTTCGCGGGATCAGGTACTGGTATTCGCATGTATCCGGGAGCATTACGCCAGCAATATTTCCCCATCTTCTTTAACGGAATTATCTCTCCAAATTTATTGCACCCAACCCCTTGATTCGTGAGGCCTCGAAGCCTCCCAGTCTCGTAAGCTCCACCCCAGCGTGGCCAAGAGAACTCGTATGAATTTTTAAAGCTCACCCGCGAACATTCTGAAATATTGTTTAAGTGAGATGTATATTTATCTTACTGTCCTCCTCTCCTCTATAACGCGCCCTTTACGCGGCTATTCCACCCTCCTCGGGCAAGAACTCTAATTCAATTTAATCCGAAGGTTCTTTTCTCGCTGCGTTCTTCCCGCTAAGCATTCCTAGTGTGCGCCGTCAAATCTGTTTCACTGAGGTGAGTTTATTTTATTAGCGGTGGGAAAAATAAGTCGCTTCCATGGTTTTTCTCGGAATTAACTCAATACTTCAGATTTTTCCTCTTGCTTTTTAACAATCTTTAGAGGAGAATCTCTGGTATATCTTAATTCCAATAATTTTGAACAAAATTAATTTTAAATTCTTGATTTGTGTATGTGTTTGTGTGTCGAATGTAAATCTTGAGTGACTGAACACGTCAGTCGCTTACCTAGAATATTTAAAAAAATAATTTTCTGATATTTATATTAAGGCTTACTCGTTGACCATTTTTCTTTAACAATATTCCCCATAAAAAGATATCACCCTTCTTGAGCAGCTTTGAAGTCTTCTCTACTAATTAGTGTAATCGAATCTGAAATGTTAATTCTCCATCAATATCGTATCATGAATAATGGCTGATTATCTTTGATGGATTTTATAATTCGTTTAATAGTAAGTTCCGCGAAGTTCTTCCTCGAAACAGTGTGAACATTTCCACAAAACCCGAATTTGAATAAGGAACTCCAGTGAAAATATTATTACTTAAATTTGATAAAAATCGCTTATTCTGAATATGTAAGTTTTATTATACATATATTCAGAATTTTAAAATGTCTAAAACACCACATGATGACTGACGTCATTACATCCCATTTCATTCTGGTTTTGTATGAATTTTTTTGTTTTTAAGTTTTGTTTTCGTATTATATATCTTTTTATGTATCTTCTCTTTTACTCATTTTCTCTATTCTTAAATCCTGTATTCCTCTAGGATAATTTGAAACCTGTTAAATTAACTGTCCTAAAACGGGAAACCTTCCTAGTTGGACAGTCAAAAGCTTCCTTGCATAAAATATAATGAGTATTATTAAAAAAAAAAAAAATGTATGTATCTACTTTACTTCTGATGAAATTGAAACTTCGTTTAGGTAACTTTAGGCTATATATTGTTGTTAGATATGAAAAAAACAATTATTAATAACCCTTATCTAGAATATTATCATGGGAAAATTTAAAAACCAACCAGTGGAATTATGATAATGTATTGTTATTATTCTTGGATTTTTTTGTAGTGTAGAAAGAAATAAAATTTAATAAGGTAAAGTTAATTGTTTAAAGAAATTTGTGAATCTAACCTCAAAACATGCTGTTCGGGTGGGAGGTCGCGTATTTTGTGATTTTGGAATCACTTAGAAATATTCCCGGATGACATTGATTTTCAAATAGATTTCGCTGCTTTTAAATTTATACCAAAATTAAATATGTTCAGTTTTTGAAAGCAGAGTCTTTTGCATTTTAATTTACAAGCAGTTATAAAATTATGATTTTAAAAATGGTGTTTTTTTTTTAAGATTGGCTTTTCTCTTACCCATTATATTGTTCTTGTAAACTGTAGAAATATCAGTTTATACGAAACAAAACATTATTTATTACACAAATGTTATGAAAGTTATTGTCTCTTCACTTTTTTCTTTTCATATAAATTTAATAATTTAAAAAAATAACTAACTTTGTCAAACCTTCTCGCAAACACGCAGAATTTTAGAATCAATGATTATTTGGAATATATTACAATTATTTGGAAGTGTATGGTAAACTTTTGGATGCAAATACAAAGCGTGGTATTGCCTCTTTCGAAGCCTGTCTAACCCCTCCAGCGTTTAGGGTCATATATGACCGGCGTCCATGTTTTATAAAATATTTTTTTATCTTTTTTCTATAATGCGGAAATACGTAATTGTTATGACATTAGAAAGAGAAATAATAATTCTTTCAAGCTTTCTTCAAATATTTTTACTGCCAAAATATCTATACTGCCATTAATAAAATCTTAAAAATAGCCAAAATGAATTCATTTTTCGTGCTGTTACCGTAACAATCGTTTTAACTTTAATTTTTTTAATGTTTTAATTATATGAACGCGATAAAAGTGAAATTACAGTTTTCTTACAAATTCCCCAAACAAAACTGATGTGTTATTGAAATAGCGATTTCTCTCCACGATTTCTACGATTAGAGTTAAAAATTAACTTAAAATGTGGTTAGCGTTTTTGACAACATTTTTCACGTTTGATATTAAAATTTTATTATTTTGGCCGGAAAGATAATTTTATCTTGTTTCTAAAATAGTATTTGTTTTTATGGAAAATTAAAAAATAAGATGTATACAGCACATTTGAAATACTCAGAAACATTGTAAACTCAACAAAAGAGTTTAAATTACTGAAGGGTTAAATCATATTCATAAAGACCGGTCAGTGGCTGAGTTGGCTTCGCGTTTGGGTCCCACCCAGGCTGTAGTGTGTTCAATTAGTAGGAGGTTTTCAAATATTGTCAGGTTATTCGTAACCCTGAAATGTTTGTCTTTATTAAAAAAAATATGTCTTCATATAAATTTTTTAACCAAAATACAAAAGGAGAACGACTTTTATAAGTCAGTTATCTAAGAGGAAAAATTTAGCCGACGGCGGAAATGGCTGATATTTTACATGTTGGTCTAATTCAGTAACAATAGTGACGAGATGCTGATATTTTACGAAGTGTTTAATTAAAAGCTGTTTATTTTATGATTAAAAATAACTGTTATTTCGTTACTAAATTTACCCAGTCGAAAATAAAAGTAAGCTCATTGTGACTGGTGCCGTAACAGGCATCCAACAGATTAGGTAATTCCAGACTCGAAAAAATAAATCTTTGAAATTTTTTAACTATTAAAACTAATTATATCAATAAAAAATATACTGGTATTTAAGTTGTCATTATGGATAAAACATAAATAAAATAATGGAAAGGAGTTCTTTACATTCTTCAAATGGACCCTATTTAATTCCGTCAGTATTTCAGCTTCGCAATAAAAAAATGCTTTCCAATTTTATTACTAGAAATAAACATATATTTTTTTTAAATGTTTCAATTTTGAATGTTACAATGCTACAATTTTGAAATATAATAAAAATAAAAATTGTTCACTGTACGTTTTTTTGTATTATAAACGTTTATGATATTTTTTGTCGTTTCATATAAAAAAAATAATAATTAATACAAAATTCACGAAGTCTCAAGTTATTTTTCAAATTGCGGTTTAATAATAGTTTAAATTTTAAATCTACTGTGGTTAACTTCTAGATTTGAATATAACGCGTGGTATTTTCTCTTTATTACACTGTTTAGTTCATATTTCTCATCATAAGAGTAAGGGAGATACAGATACAGCGATTTCTGTGAGATCCTTTATGAGTTGTTCCCAAAAGCGAACAAATTAGCCTGAGGGGTTAATATTTAGCTTGATACCTCTCTTTTGGAAATAATACACGATTATTGCGAACGAACAGCACATTGTTAGAAAGTAGGTGGGTCTTGAAACTCTTAATAATCCATTCAGTCTTCTTCAATGGATTATTAGATGTTTCTCATTGAAGCAATTACGAGAAAGGCTAATGAAGTATGTTAAACGAAATATCTTCCTTTCGTCAGTGTTTTTTATTGTTTTACTTTGATTCTTGGGAATTGCCATGACAACTTTTTTACTATTATTTCAACCGAGATGTGACAATGGTTTGCTAATTGAATTAATTCCAAAAGGTTTTGTTTAAACCGATCTCTTTATATTGTGAGTATATCTGTAGTAAATTTTCTCTTCTTCTCTCTCTTCTTCATCTTTTCATTAATAATCCATCTCTCCTACGCTGCCACAATTTTATTTCTAATTAAAAGCGTCCCAGCGGAATATTTAATCCGGTTAAGATAAAATTTTAAATTAAGTATCAAAATATTATTATTTCTTTTGCGGAATATGAATTAGTCGTTTCTGCCAAAGTTCTGATTATCTCAAATCTACATAATGCAATGGCTAACTTTCATTGGTTATGATTGCGACTTATAAACCACTTATTTGCTAGTTATTCTTTTAGATTAAATTTCAATTTCGTGGGACCGAAGAATAACATACAATGGGTAGAGCCTTTCGACGAGTTTCAAAGATAAATTTTACCTGAAAAATTACACGGAAACCATGCCAAAGGAAATTGTGACAAAAATTCCAATGGGTTTAATTTCATCATGGAACCGTGCTTTCCACGAACATTACATGATGTGGCTGGGCGGTAAATTCTTGAACATGGACTTATAATTACATAAAGGTTTTGATTAATTTTGGAGTTAAGATTTTTAATTACGGTGGCCTCTAAATGTCACGTGAGAGACCTCTATTTAGAACCGAAACATTGTTCGATATAGCTTTTGTTTTTATATATAACAAAGCGAATCGGCTCCTTATTTGCTGTAAGTGAAGCGACTATCTTTTGACGCATGTCATAAAATAGCTGTAAAACTGCCCCATGAGCTTTTTACACTTTTACTTGATCTATTTCCTAACAAATTTTTTTTAATTGTACCATCGTCACACAGTACAGTCACTTTCTGCATGTTTGATAAAGATTATCAAATCAAATCAAATGAAATCAAAAATTATTTATTGTAAAATAAAAATTACAAAAGGTGTAGCTTATGGGTAGACCCCATTTCTTCCAGCTAACCACATTTATTTAATTACAATGTTTATATAATATTATTTGTTTTATTATAATAATTACAATGTTTATACAGATAAAATAACAATATATCATCTTTGGTATTGTTATGTACTTAATTCAACTATCTGTTATTGCTACTACTTATTTATGTTTATTTTTTTACCATCTATCATTTACTGTACCTTCTGTATCTGTAACATACCATCACCGTGATTCTGGGGTGTGGCTTCTGTGGCTTCCTATCTTAACCCTTCAGGCTTTTAAATATTTTCACCTACTTTCGGAATGCTTCCGGATATTATGTCCCATATTTTTGGAGTTGTCGCAAAAACAAATACCATTTTAGAAGAGAGATACAATTATCACGCATTTACAATATATATTGCTTCCGGGTATTATGTTCCATATTTTAGAGTTGTCGCAAAAACAAATACCATTTTAGAAAAGAGATAAAATTATCACGCATTTACAATATATATTGATTTTTTAATTTTTTTTTTTTATGTTTCTATATAATAAAATTTTGACATCAAATGTGAAAATGTTAACAAAAAACTTACCCAAACATTTTGACTCGAGGCGTCTTTGATTTTGAAAGAATTAGTTTTTAGAAAACACATTCCGTTTTTGTCGGGAATATTATGTAAGATAACTGCTACTTAATTTTTTATGCCGTTTATACAATAAAAAAATTGTTGATAATTTTTAACATTCAACTGTCACTGAAAGAGATCCCATCAATTTTCAATCATACACTTTCACAATTTTTAGGAATTATAACTTAATTATAAATAATAATAACTCTTTCCAACTACGAACAAGTCACATATCTCCATTTTTTTTTAAAAAAGATAAAAAACTTTTATAATGTGTGGACGCCCCGTCAGATCTGCCAGTCAGAGGCTCTAATTGAATATTGTGTTTGTGGCTAATCAAAGGCTTAATCAGATACCTAAAAATATGAGTAGAACCAATGTACCCTTTTAGCCGGCAAAACCAACACACACGCCTCGGCCTACGAGTATAAGAGCCGTAGAACTATATTACAAAGATTATCAGGCCATAGAGTCTAGAGCACCTAGGCTTTGTCGCCGGCTTTTATCAGTTCGCTGCCATTGTTATTGCCCGTAGGTTAGTTTGACCCACATAATGTGATCTCATTTCTGCAAGGAAGCTATCGCGACACTCCGGAATATATTAAGTAGATAGCCCTTCCTTGGAACTTTGAATTAATTTGAAGGTTTGCTGTTTGGAAATATCATCTCATTTTAAAAATACGTTTTTGGCACATTGATTGATACGTTTTAAATATTAATTGCAATGGAAGACAGGTGATTGTAATAAAATAACATCATAATATTATGTATGTTCAAAATTGAAAATGGTATTGTAGACAGCCTTGATTTAATTAACCTCGTTCAATTTCATGGTGACCAGATAATTCATCATATTAATTAAAAAGTTTTAAAAAGTCTTGGAAAGTGATGAAAACTTTATTAACTGGGTTAAGTAGGTTAGGTTAGGTTAGGTTAGTTTTAAATATATTTTTTCATCGTTTCTAATGACTTTACATCATTTGTTAAAAGTGTGTTGAATTGTCGATGTGTCGATTTATCATGGAACCGAATTTCATTTAATTCGGTGTAGACAAGAGCTACTCGTTCTAAAATCCCGTTTAAATGTAACAATTCGACTACTATGCATTTTAAACACTCGCTTGTACCTAGATTACATGAAGTTAGTAATAGGTACGCAGATGTAGCGGATCTGTTTAACTGCACATAAGCTAGGTACAAGAAGGCTATACTATCATATCTTTTAAATCATTATTAATTAAACCTAAGTCTACTCATACTTGTTTATAATATTTTGTATGTTCTTGTAACTCCTTCTAGAGTTTGTATTAATTTTATACTTTCTGTCGTCATTGTATGATCAAATGCCACACTTAATTGTTATTTTTGTTTAAATTATTACCAGTGTTTGATTATGCTTGTATCTGTAACATGTAATTATTGTGTATGGTATATTTATACCGTGAATATTAAATATACCTACAACGTACGTAAAGAATTATTCGTATTCATTGTAAACATTTTTTTTATTTATTTGAATCATAATTTAGTATCGACTTCTCAGTGGAATCACAAAAATTCGACAGAAAGTTTTATGAATATATTTTGAGATTTTTTATGTACGACCAAGTGTGGTAGTAAGTTTAGTCGTGTAAATATCATATAAAGTTTGATGTTGGCTTCGGACGTTTCATATTATGTATTTCCCTTGAAAATAGTAGATACCATATTTATATGCGAGTACAGTACATGCGTGAATAAGCAAAAAGGCTGCCATCTGGATTATGCTTTCAGGAAATTCAGCTGGAGCTTTTGACTCGGTCTATGAGATTTACATACTTGACCTTTGAGATTATTATCTCGATTAGGTCTTGGAAGCACGTCTGGGAAATCGATCGCCCCTCTCTCTTCTTAATCCCCTCTTCTCCTTCACATATCGAAGCACAATGTTGGACCATCAAATATTTATACTAGAGTGTCTTCATTACCTTTCTTTCCAACACTAACAGAGTTTTATCGGGATATTATTACTGCTCGCTCTCCTCTTCGTATTGAGTACTGCCTCACAACATATCGAAAAATTAATTTTTCAGGATTATATGGTCGTTTGAGTTTACGAGCTATGGGAACATTCTCCGCTCGTGCCTTCGGAGAATCCGTATGAATTATCAAACAGTCGGCCTTTTTTGTCATTCGTGCAAATGAAAATGAAGGCTTTTCCACATAGTGTCTAAAGCGCGTTGTCTTGTATCGGACAGTAAGAGCGTTGGGGCCGCGGGGATGTATAATTCACCCTCTCCTACCCCTATTTAGATCCAAGGGAAGGAGTCACGATCGTCTGGAAGAATGGTTATTGACTCCACTATTGAGTTGTGACGCTCGGTTAATATTTATTTGAATGCTCCTTTAATTTTGTTTCTCACCGACAAAACCGTTTACGAACGCATAATTCAAGATAAACTTATGTTATGCTATATCCATCCACGTAGCGCAGATTGATATTAACAAGATCTTGTATTTCACTTGTTATTATATGTGTCCTGTCAAGTCTTGGTGTTGTGATGTTGCTAGTTAACTTCAACCAAACTTTACAAAAATTCGTTACACCTGCGATAAAGAACAATTAAACAAATAAATTCAAATGTTTTTATAGCAGCGTATAGTTAGCTCGGCCTATTTAGTTAACACAGAAAAGTTTATCTCGTGATCAGTGGCGGTTTTCTCTAAAGTGCGTTTGTGCGGCGAACCCCCATTAAAAAGATGAGAAAATAAAACAAACTTGTTTTATAATAATATAAGCACATTATAGATAGCACGCTATTAAAATTTCGCCTTCAAAACCCGCGCCACCGAAAAATACGATACATATTCCAACTTTGTGCGAGTTGTAATCCGCGCCAAACTCTTCATACAAAAGAATTTTAGCCGGTACATACCCTATGACGGTGACATATACAAAATTTGGTCTTTCTTTGCAAAAGTAAGACAAATTGTGTGCGCCGAACACGCGTTATGTTATCACGTGACCTCCGAACATTGACGAATGTAACCGAAGAAACCCGAGAACTTCGCGGTCGACGTTTGAACTTTGAACCATAGGGAAGCAAGTGTTATTTTTTATGTTATATTATGGTATTTAACTTTGTAGTCATTTTTGTACATATTTTTGTTTTCTTGTTTCTGCATTTCTCCAACCGTTTGCTTATGGCATTTGCAAATCTACTACCTATTGAAGTAGACTTAGTAAATTTATTTCGTGCCACCTTTATTTGTTTTTTTTTTTATGATTTAAATATCTATTATATATTCTACGAAATTATTCTTCTCGAAAAAACAATAATAATTAGCAACATACATTGAGTGCTATAAAAACATTAAACAATTTAATTCCTATAAAACTTTTCTCATTATCTAATATTTGTGTCTAGTGTAAAGTGATTTAAAAACAATAATATGTAGGTACCCCTCCCACTAACTTTATTTAAGTTGTGTGACTGCTGCCGTATTCGACTATTTGACGAAGGACAACAGTAAGTAAATTTTAATTAGATATGTTTATCTTCTCTTGAATTTCTGAACCCCCTGTTAAAAAGACCACGAACCGCCACTGCTCGTGATCTATATTTCCCTCTTTGACAAATGCCATTTCCCCCTCATTATTTTGAGGAGAGAAGGCAAGAACATTATCGTATCGGTGATTAGGCCATACTTTGTTTTTATAAGGGCGTCAAGTTACATCGATTCGGAGTTACGCTAATTTGATATCACCGTAAAACGTAACTGCCGCTCGTCGATACCGCCCTATTAATGTTTCAACGCGTTGCCTTTCAAGCAATTATGAAAGGGTCCAAAAAACGACGTAACGAAATTTTATGCTCCGCTGTAAAATTCGGATAATAATCATACAAGGAGCCTTTTGTAGTGTGGATCACAATACTTAAGTATTATTATTTTTATTAACGAGTTGAATATGAAATGGTAACATCGCCGTTTAACTGCGAAAAAGCATCAAGTCCAATGCCATACAACTTTTGAGATGATCGCTATTGAAAGTTCGTGTACCTATGCATAACTTTAAAAAATATATTTTAATAAAGTTTAAAATTATAGATTTATTCAGATGAAACTACTGTAATTTATCTGCATTTTTCTCTTTTTTTGATAAAAATAAGAAGCCGTGTCTATTATCTAAAGGCATACTTTTGGTGTTCTATGGACCAAGGACAAAGCAATAATTATTCAGACTTAATACTAATAGTCCAGTCAAGTTAAACATGAAAAGGGGGTTGTGCTTGCAAAAGGTCCAGTCATTCTGAATTTTTTATATGTTGTTAGGACTTATACCAGTATTAAAAAAAAAATTTTGCAACTTCGAAAGTGCTGTGCGAGCGGCGGTGGACCTAAAAAACCAGGAAATTTTCGGATTTTTTTCAGTTTTTGCTCAATATCTCAGTAAAGGAAGGGTCTGACCGGTGTAGTCGGTATACATACTTTTAAAGAAGACTAAATTTTCTATAATTTGAAACCAAAGCAAGCTATATAAAGCTATTGGTTTTCAAGATACAGTTCTTCAAAAATAGGCAATTTTTTCCAAAAAGTGAAATTTTTTCGAAATGGTCACTTATTTTGTAAAATAATTTCTAAAATACGCATCTCACGTCAAATATTGTATGAAATAAAGTTGTTGTAAATTTAATAAGCTTTTATTTGATACTAGATTGATATCTGTAGACTAAACGGTTCTCTCAAAATTGGCAGATAACCAAAAACAGTCATAAGTGGGTTTTGGGTGAAATGCAAATAAACTGTTCTCGCGTCTTTTTATGGTTTTATTGTGCTGTCAAGTAAATCCATTAATCATCGTGGGTTTATCCTAGGGTTATAATATAATTACGACTATTTCAAATTTCAAGTACCCATTAGTACCTATACCCATGGGTACCCATATGAATGGGCACGCATATTCACGAGCTGTTCGAGCCCACATTTGGGCAAACCTCACACTGGCCAGCATTGTTTTTTATGAGGTTGACATAACTCCTGAGGAGCGAGACGAGACTGAAAAATTGCTGCGAGACACTGAAAGGTCTCTCACTATATCAGCAGAAGAAATTGATACCTACCAAATACTAAGGGCAAAATTTAAAAGTGCCTTGGAGAAAATTGAAGCGAATGGTCCAACATCACAGTTGTGGGTCCAATACTTTCGTATGACCACTTTGATAAAACTATTCATCCAGGCAGAGCGTGCTGGTGATTGGAACCTTCATTTTTACACTGTCCACAAGATGCTCCCTTTTTTCCACGCAGCTGGACATTTTTTGTATGCTAAGAGCGCGCACCTCTATCTTCAGGATATGATGGCTCTATAAGATCGGATGGATAAAAGTGAATACGACATGTTCACATAAAAGGATTCTTCACCATTTGCCGGTCTGACAAGTTTTGGTCTGGGTTGTGGTCAGACCTAACAATTGAGCAGAAGCTGATGCGATCCATGAAAACCTACGGTGGGTTGACCCAAGGAAGAGGAATCTCCGAAAGTGTTCTGGCAAGGTGGACAACAGGAATGGTGTTTATGTTGAACATTTGTGAAGAACTGGAAAGTTTTTGCAGCTTATCATGTCATACTGGAGAGCAGCATGTAGACATGAGACCTAACGTCTATCTTCAGAAGAGACAAACGTCTATCTTCAGAAGAGCACGAAGGGTGAAGCTGGTTGCTGTCACTACTCTACGACCTCCTACAACAACCAGGACTCCCGACAATTACCAGGAACGGTACTATTTAGCCACGCGTTTGCCGGGTGCGATACCACTTCAGCACCGTTTGGCTAAGGAAAGACCGAAATTAGCACACTTCTGAGCAAGAGTGAACCACTTGCTGAGCAAGTGGAGGTCTTCCTTCGGCCAGACTCTACCCCACAAGCCGTGAGTGAAGCAGGCATCAAGTGCTTCGTGGCTCTATATGGGGGTGACATCGCGAGGGATACTTTGGATTTCCTGAGGTATAAGACGTTTGTCACTTCAACAAACATAAACCTTGCCCGTTTGCCACCGACGGAAGATGCTGCAGGCCACCATGCAGCAAGGTGCTACCTCCAATTGCAGAAGTGGCGGGGAGTCAACTTGAATCCCACTGAATGGGGGTGGAAGCTGTCTTCTCAAGGACTCACCCCCATCCCCACCACGATGGATCCCGCACCTCCTGCCCTTTTGCGAAAAATTTCGTGTAAATGCAATAAAGGATGCTCTGGGAGCTGCTCGTGTAGAAAGGCTGGGCTCCACTGCTCAGTCCTCTGTCAGTCATGCGGTGGCAAATTTTGCATTAACGTGACGGATGTGGAGCTGAAATGCTCGGACGATGAAGATGACCCGACTACAGACTGGGCGCCTCTCCCAGCTAAGATAAAAAGAAAGACATGATTTGGCAACCAAGACACAATACCTAAATGATTTATATTAGTTTTATTTTTTTGTGTACATGTAATTTGTCCTTATAGTAGGTACCATGATGTTTGTACAAGCATTTTGGTATGTAGGTATATAAAACAATGTTTGAAGATGACGTAATTCCCGATAGATGTAATATCTTTTCTTTTTTCATCAAAAATCTGTTAACTGTTTGATAAATAAAACCATAAAAGGACGTGAGAACAGTTTATTTGCATTTCACCCAAAATCCACTTATGACTGTTTTTGGTTATCTGAAATTTTTGAGAGAACCGTTTAGTCTACATTCATATGGGTACCCATGGGTATAGGTACTAATGGGTACTTGAAATTTGAAATAGTCGTAATTATATTATAACCCTAGGATAAACCCACGATGATTAATGGATTTACTTGACAGCACAATAAAACCATAAAAAGACGCGAGAACAGTTTATTTGCATTTCACCCAAAACCCACTTATGACTGTTTTTGGTTATCTGCCAATTTTGAGAGAACCGTTTAGTCTACAGATATCAATCTAGTATTAAATAAAAGCTTATTAAATTTACAACAACTTTATTTCATACAATATTTGACGTGAGATGCGTATTTTAGAAATTATTTTACAAAATAAGTGACCATTTCGAAAAAATTTCACTTTTTGGAAAAAATTGCCTATTTTTGAAGAACTGTATCTTGAAAACCATTGGCTTAATATAGCTTGCTTTGGTTTCAAATTATAGAAAATTTAGTCTTTTTAAAAGTACGTATACCAACTACACCGGTCAGACCCTTCCTTTACTGAGATATTGAGCAAAAACTGAAAAAAATCCGAAAATTTCCTGGTTTTTTAGGTCCACCGCCGCTCGCACAGCACTTTCGAAGTTGCAAAATTTTTTTTTTAATACTGGTTTAGGTCCTAACAACATATAAAAAATTCAGAATGACTGGACCTTTTGCAAGCACGGATGTACATCTTGACTGGACTATAATAAGCTGAACGATAAACATCCCATATAAAGACACAAATTTCTTTCAGCAATATTGAAATATTTATGACTTAATGCACTTTTCGCAGAATACTTACTACGTATACAGGGTGTTAAGGTACGTACTTGACTTACTTTAACCTGTGATTCCTGACATTATTTGGAGTATAAAATGAAAACAACATTTTGGTCTCCGGTCACATTTTAAAGTTTTTTTTTTAAAACCAAATTTAAAAAAAAATTGGTCACTCAGCTGAGTAACTAAATAACCCCTCACCCCGACCCTAACTCTCCAAAACCTACAACTTTTTTTAAATGTTTTAAGTTAAAAAAAATGTCAACGTAGACAACGTAGTAAATTTTTATTTACATTTTTTAATCCAAATAAGTAAATTAAAATGTTAGTCAAGTACGTCCCTTTACACCCGAATATTTAAGTCCCGTTTACGTTCATTTACATATTTCATAGATTTGCTGAATTAGTCGTGAAAGACTTTTTGATTTTTATAACACCATTCTAAACAAGTTACAGCTCCCCGACTAAAGATAACACAATATTTATATTTTTATTTGTGTGAAACATCGAGATCTTAGTCTACTAATATAACTATATTATACTGTGTTTTAGTAAATTAGTATGCACTTTATACAGAAATTTGTCCTTTTAATCCTGACCCTTTTTGCATGTTAGCACAACTGAAGGATAATGAGAATTCTGCTGAATGTTTGAGATAGTTCATAGTTCATTTACCTCGTATAAATAGATGAGTGGAAATGTATTTTCATGGGGCGGGAAATTTTATAATTTTCCCTGATTCCACACTACACTATCCTGTTGCTGAAAACTCTTCTGAACTGGTGATGCGGAATGTCAATATCATGTACATACTTAACAAGGAAGTTGATTGAAAAATATTATGGCTTAAAAATATGTATTCATCATAGACATATGAATATTAGTAGACCTGCCCTAAGTGATTAAAAGCGTATTATTCCCCACTCCCCATACCGGTTCCATTGGAGCCGGCTGGGCTCGTGTATGGCTTCCCGTGAATTTTGAGAATGTGACGTCATCATTCTTGTTCGAACTAGCGTCGAGCTATGGTCGAGGCATTTTATGAAATAACACGGCAAAATAGTGGCTTGTGATATGAAAACTTGTAAAAATAGATGTGAAAAAGAGAATAAACCCAATTGTCGTATTACATTCCATATGTAAGCATCATTTTAAGCTTATTCACGTCGTATAATATGAATCAGTTGTAGAAACATATACTATCACATCGAGCCAACATTGGTCGAATGTAGCGATTCTCAAGTGTGCGCATCGTTGTTACTGGGAAGTAAATTATGAACACTTATGAAAGTGTCTTAACTAAATACGTAAACAAAATATTCGACTCTGAAAATAGAAGAATTTTTTTTTGCCGAATTTGGACTTCGCAAATTTGTTCATAACGTGGCGAGTAATTTGCGCTCCCATGTAAAAATGTCTATTCATTCAAAAGCAGATTTTACTTTTAAGAACTAAATGGTGATATTATAATGCGAGATGCCGATATACTGTCAGATTGATTTATTGACGAATCACAGTCAGCTTTACCCCCTTCGTTCTTCAACAGTTGATTTTACCCCTCACCTTTATTTTCTAGTCTATATATTCATATGTCTGTGGTATTCATATACATAGATCAACAAACGCTAATTCTGAATGTAGAATTTTTATTATATACTAGCTGTACCCCGCCACGCGTTGCTGTGGCTCAGTCTGTTTGTGCAGATAGAAAAAAATAGCACGTGTTGCTTTTCAATTCAACAGATGGCGCTGTATATATAAAAAAAAACAGGTTTTTTCCGACAGATTGCGGAATTTAAAAAAACATGTTTTTACCAGACGGGTGACATCGGTGACATCTTGTGTCAAAATTGCAAAGCAATCGGTGAAAAACTTTCGGAGATTTAAGATTTTAAACAAACATTTTCATTTAAATTTATATACGTGTATATTATAATTGTACGTAAAGACGATCCTTTAATTTAATTAATGTATTATTTTGTTTTTATTTTATGTTGTCATTACTTACTAATTACGTTTTTCGTTTTTTTTCTTATAATTTAGATTTTTTCTATTTAAATGTAATAATTGTGTATACCTCACGTGATATGGCAGACTGGGAGTTAACTATACTTAAAAAACTAAAAAATATACTCAAACGTCCTGCGATTTGTTGGCGGGTTCTGAAACTGAGATCAGAATACTGTTTCCTCCCCACTGGTCGGTCGGGCTAACGGCTTTGAAAAATTCGAACTTCGAAAATTATTAACTACAAAACGACTTTAATTTATTAAAAAAAACTGTTATTTAAGTTAGAAGGTGAGAATACTAATAATTTATATTTTACTGGAATTCCTTTGGCCATCATCGACGAATAGACAAACACAGATTGTTTTTAATAACTCGTTCGAAAACCGTTATCTAGCAGTTTAACCGGACGTAATTGTAATTTTGTAACATTTAAGAATATATTTATTTAAAAGCTATTCTGAATTGACGGTAAATATTCTTTTTTGAATCCTGATCTTGTCCGATCTGCATGGAGTCACAAGCTCAGTATAATGGTTTTCCCTGCTTCATAGTTCTGCTGTAGTGTGAAACAAAGCTTATATTTTTTCATCAATAGTTGATCCTTCCAAATTTTTATCTCGCAACTCGTTGCTCCTTTATCTCTTAGATTGGAGCTTAGGAAGACAAACTATTACAAAAAAGATCTAATATACTTTAAATAAACAACGAAAAATACACAACTCGGTGTAGTACAGTTCTCTTTGGTCCGTTTTATCGTCAATTCAGCTGACCTCGTATAAAGAATTATATAAATCACTATGAGAAAAAAAAGAAACAACATAAGATTTCCCTCGTCGGGCCATTTTCGCTTTATTGAAGAGGTTTTGCCAAAGGCAATAATTTTGTCTGGTGATTGGTGAAACGATCGGGGAAACGATGTTTCCCCTTATCCCGTCGTTTCTCTTATCTTGTAAAAAGTATACACGAAGACACAAGGTGTTTGGATGATTTCGTTGGTACACGATTATTTCATATATACGGACGTGATGATTCTTCATGTACTATGTAATATTCCGGACAAAGGTTTTTCCTCACACGAATAATTCCTGATACAGATTATTGCGAATATTGAGAACTCCAGAAACAGATTATTCCGCACGAGATGATTCTGAATATGGAAATAACTCAGTCGCAAATTATTCCGCAAATGGTGATTCCGAACAAGGAAAACTCCGGAGATGAATTATTCCTCACATTCATTATTCCTGTTTAGTTTTTTAAAAATGTGCTTTATATTCAGTGTCCGAGTTTCCAATGTGCGTAATCATCCTATCCGGAAAAATCTGTGCGCAATATTCGTGTCTCAATCACCGAGCATTTTTTTCCCGGCGGATATATTCGCTATGTGTCACAGGGTCTCGCTACTAGTTTCATAATGAAAAGTTCCCCTTGTGTAAAGATGCCGTAGCATACAATATTCTCATTAGGCACATGACATTATTGTGTTACGACAAAGGCATCCTCCCCCACTTCTCACCCCGTTTTCTGATGTAAATAAGCTCTGGCGCAGTTGCTATTTCCTCAAACCTTGGCCCATATCAGAGATTGGATTAGCATTTTTAAAGGGGTTACCTACATCATTTTATCACTAGCTTTACACCCGGCATCACCCCTATACACTATTTACCATTTAAAAATGTGAGATCGTGTCTTATTTTTTTTGTCAGTTAAGTGATTATTGAAAGGCTTCATAGTTATTGTTTAAAATTACGTTGCTAGCTGGAAATTCTTAAAAAGGCGGACAGAAAAGGCTGTTAAAATTTCATGACTCAAGCACATTCGTCTCATGATTCGAGAGTGTTGCTTCACATTTCTGATCTGTGTTTAAGATAACCTCATTTAAAAAAATGATATGGCTGTTATGATAGAATGAAAATTTAGGAAAAGCCAGGTTTGTAAGTTTGTAATGAATTAGATAATATGACTAGCAATTAGCAACTACCCAACGCCGGCTGTTCTGCTGCCACCGCACGTAGAAAAGAGTATCGCTAATTTATTCAAAATCTCTTCAAATTATTGGTGTTAAGTTAAAAACGGGATTGCAGACCGTTTCCTGATAAACTTTTAGTAAAGTAGGGACATAGGGTAGGCTGGTATTAGTAGAAATAATATCTTCTTAAAATATAAAAAATTAAGCCTGCGTATGTTTGCGCTCGTAAAACACGAAAAGTAGTCGACCGATATCGCTGAAAATTTCAAAAAAATTTCTTATTAGTGCAACGACTGTTTAGAATGATAGAAGAAGTCGGGTACTCCCGAGAAATACTCAAAGCAATATCTCTGCACCGGAATGAGATACGGAGTCGTGTAATATCTCTGCACCGGAATGAGATACGGAGTCGTGTAATATCTCTGCACCGGAATGAGATACGGAGTCGTGTAATAGTTTTTTTAACAGTAACATTGTAGTATACAGTAGTGAATGGTGGAAGAAGTCATAGACACCCGAGGAAGACATTAGAAATAGCGAAGCATTTCAGGGTCCACTGGTACCATATAATATTCTCACTGGCTCCAGATGGTTAGGAGCAGTTGGGAACTCTTGTGCGGTAGGTACTCACATAATATTATTTTTTTTTTAAAACCATACCATAGCCTAAAAAGCAACTAACGAATATTCTAGCAGGCGAAGAATCAATATTGTAACACCATTTCCCTTCGGCCCCATTTGCAGTAATAATAATTGTCGCCATTGTTTCCCACGTCATGTTCTGAATAATAATGTAAACCCTTTGGAATGTATTGTCGGGCAGTTTAGTTAGGATTATCAAAGGCAGGCCCCGTTCCACTGAGCTACTGGTGCGGCCGCATATGGTCGCACTCCTCCCAAAGAGCACATTGTCAAATAATGCTGCGTAATTTGCTTAATGGATAAACATTATAATTATTAATATTTGTTAACGAAATCAGACGATGTGAGTTTTAATATTCTCCCGAAACGATAGAGTTCCGTATGAGAGAATTGGGTTAAATATAAGCCCGGGAGAATAGAGAATTCTGTGGGAGTATGTGTTAAGTATTAACGCAGCCTTGGAGAAAGGAGAATTATTATGCATAATTACACTTACTAATTACTCGGCTAATTCTTATTTTACACTTGTAAGATAAGAATTAGCCTAGGAGAATGGAGAATTATGCATAGTTTTAGCTAGCTAAAAGAATAGAGAATTCTTCAGGAGTGTATGATACCATTAACCTAGCCTAGGAGAATGGAGAACTCTATAGTAGGAGTGAAGGATACGTTTTAGCCTGGCTAAGAGAATAAAGAATTCTGCATCGGGAGTGTAGGAATATAAGGAGAAAAAAGAAATGTGTATTGAGGTATAGGATAAGTATTAGCCTTGGATATGAGAGAATTATTTGTACGGTGGGATTATTATTAGTATATATAGAGAATTTAGTTTTAGGGGTGTAGAATATGTATTAGCTTAGGAGAAGACAGAATTGTGAATCAGGAATGTAGGAGTATTAGGAAAGAGAGAGTACTATTTTCGGTGTTTGGAAAATATCCGATGCAGATAGTTCGAAAATTAGAGTCAAGGATTCCCAAAGAGAAAGTTGCGGATCTATAAGTGTACGAAAATACTCGAGGCGGGGATGGAGATAGAATACTAAACGTCCGTTTACGATTATAGTTGCTACCCAGCTTCGCCCTAGTTTCAAAGCTCTTTTTTCTTATAGAACCGATGAAAAATGTGGAACAGTGTGGCATCTTTTTTTTAAAGTTAAATAATAGCTTCGCTTAGAGTCTAGGTCTAGGGGGGATAGCTAGAGAATTTGTGAAGAAAAAAAACCTTAAGATCTACGAGGTTTCAAAAGTTCGGTATATTTTTTTGACTATCGGTGGATCTTAACTGAATTCGGTAGGTTTAAAAAAAATCGGCTGATTTTCACAAATTTCCGTCGTTTTTCTATGAACATCGGTAAATTTTTACCGAAATCGGTATTGCTATTGTTTTGTCGACTCCACACGCTCGCGAGTGGGATTTGGCATAACCATAACAGGTAGGGTCTCAGACTCTCGATGGGGGATTTATTGCTTGACATCACGAGACACGAATTGGTGATGCGTTTTATATTTTCACAGAATTATTATTCTCTTTTAAATACTGCATCTTTTAAAAATTTCACTTGTTTGGCCATGAAGCATCATAAAAAATTGCACTTGTTTAACCGGCATGCTCGCACTCCACTCACTATACAGGTGTGTTCTTTGCACTCACCCTCCACTTAGAATCATATAAGTTACATTCGATATTCCGAGGAATGTGGTAAAACACTACACCGGTTGGAATTGATTCTGAAAATTAATTCCTTGCGCGGCCATACGCCTGGCATTTTTCAAGCAATATATCAAAACCCCCATCGAGAGTCCGAGGTCTAATAATGAGAAAGTTCTAATTTCATAAAATATAATATAAATGTGATAAATTTACGAGAACAAGTTTTTTTGTACGAATAATCCAAAACATAGAAAGATGAAAACTTAATTTTGTTGTATTATATTATTATTCAACAATTTTTTTGAAATTGGTTTATTTATAAACAAGTGAGTAATTTAATATTAGTATGCGTTACGAAAAACTCTGAAATCATTTCTGACCAATTTAATAGCATATTCGGAGATTTGTACGCTGTGTTTCAATCAAATTATTATCATTTAGTTATTTATCACTGTCACATAACGATTGCTGCTAGGTCGATTTTGTAAGGTCCATCGAATAGAATCATTGATATCACAATACCTGAACTGCAGCGCACATGTAATGGACGGATACTTTGTAAGGTCCATCGAATAGAATCATTGATATCACAATACCTGAACTGCAGCGCACATGTAATGGACGGATACTTTGTAAGGTCCATCGAATAGAATCATTGATATCACAATACCTGAACTGCAGCGCACATGTAATGGACGGATACTTTGATTATTTTGTTTATTCCGAGCCAAAAGTCGAATGTAGACAAGACATGCTACGGTTCCTGTCTTATCCTCTGCTTTCTTATTTTCCACGTTTCACGCTTTCCCAGGAATTCATTTATTTTTCATGGAGAATTCTCTAAATATATACTTTTCGCATTCTCTTTTGGTGTGTTTCTATAGAATGATAATTTCATGACGATTCAGCAAATAAATCCTCAACAAATCGGATCGAATCTTTTTTTCATATTAACTTTATGGACCAAGTAGTGCGCACTTGAATAAAGTTAGGTTTCTGCTTTCTCTAGCTTTATTTTTTTCTTTAGCTCCAGGTAACAAAATTTCTATATGTGGTAAAAGAGTAGGTTTTTTCAATTTTTTTGTGTAAACATGTATAGTTTTTTTAAAGGACAAACCCCTTACAGTTTTTTCCCCGGTATCTTACCAAGATGTGCTTTAAAAGTGTTAAAATCTCGTTCATTTTTATTCACTATGGATGCCATTGTCATTGACTAACGCACTTTAAAACTTAACTAGCCCATTTGTTTAAGTTTTATTCGAGATTAAAAAATTGCCATACTGGCTCGGAGGAATTCAAAAATTCATTAAAATGGACTCTCTGAAGTGTTTTTGAATTTGAGATACCTGTCTACAAAGTACAAAATTTATCCAAATATAAAGTTGTGGTTGAATATTGGAAACTTGATAAAGAAAGCAGCCCCAATCAGAAGAAGAGACCAGTGTATTACAGATAGTCATTGTCGTGAAATTAAATTTATTAACAACATGATTATATTGTGTTATGTTTATTAAATTAAAGAGAAATGGTAGAACTTGCAGACAGGCTGCCTTGTGGCAGCACAGCGTGACTACTTTGTTTTATTTTTAAAATTCAAGTAATATCAATGTTTTATAATAAAACTAAAAAATAAATAAGTTTTTGAATTGAATGCAATTTTGCACGTATTCTTAAATGATTGTTATAAATTTGCAAAATATGTCAAAATTTTAAATGATTACTTAGAATTTTTTTAAGGTTAAGTTTTCAATTTTCTCCAGCTCATCTAATATTCCAAGACACTGAGAGAGACAATGACGCCACCAAAAACTTCCAAATTTTAGGTTGTTCTTAGGAAAATGTTGGATGGTCGAAATGCGAATCAGTTAATATAATAATAATGTTTTGGCCCGATACGGCAACGAATTTAAAATTGATATCTCTATATTTGGAATAGCATTGGCTACAAATCACAAGAATTGCTTTCTGTCCGCGGCTGCACCGCGACGTGCAGTGGCAAAGGCAATGGCTCTCCACTCCGATCAGTGATAAGTCACTGTTTGTGTCAAGATTACTGCACTGAGCGCCGCAAAACATACACACCACACTTGTGTACGTCCTGCGCTGAAATATTTCGCTTTGTCCCCATATTAACTATTAGTAATGCGCGCTTCAGTCAGCGGCAGATGTCGGTGAGAGCTTATGCTAGTTGTGGCTTGTACGCGATAAACTGAAGCTTTTTGTGTAACGTGTTGTCTGTGCTATATTTTTATGCAACAATTTATGACAATCACGGTTCAGTCTAAAATGGTTAAACGAATGATTGGAGCAACTAAATTTTCTATAGATATAAACATAAACATATTTTAAAAACACTTTCACATCATTTTTCAAAACTTCTATGAATTAACAGTCAATTACAATTCGTAAGCAATTTATATGTTTCCCCTCCATGCAGTTTCTTCCTTTTATAACTATTACCTACTCATACATAAATTTAAACTTGAATTCAATGATTTTCTTAAAATCATTAGTTTTCAGAACAATCTCAGGCGAAATTACATAATCATATTTTATGGACATACGTAATAGGTACTAAAACTATGTAATAACGAAAAATATTCTTAACTCTATCTTATTGTTTGTGTAATAAATAAATAAAGTATCTCGCTATATCCAGGATAAGTTAAATGTATGTGATTTTTATTTTTTTTTAATCCTCATTATCTTGATAAAGCCTAAAAAATATATATATTTTTTAACTTTTTGTACCCTTCAATTTCTTTTATTAATACTTTATGACTGTTTCCCACATATGGGTTTGATTCTAACAGATGTTAATTTTGTTTTGTACTGACTAACGTTAAGTGTAGGTTATCGTTTTAAGTGCGCTGAGAAATCTGCAAATAAATTCAAGGTTCGGGGAATTCAAGACAATCAAGCAGCCACCATCTCACTTTTAAGGAGTCCTTAGTTCAAAGAAAAATAAAATACAAACTTCGGCTCAATGATTCTGCGATGTTACTTTTGAAACTGTCATTTTTTGACATTTGACATGCAGAAACTACGCCATTAATAAAAATGGAACGATACACGCTTCAACAACGCATTGAAATTATTAAAATTCACTTGAGTGAATCAAATGCAAATCATCTTGAGTGATGAGGCCCATTTCCACCTCGAAGGCTTCGTCAACAAGCAAAATTGTCGCATCTGGGGCTCGGAAAACCCAAGAGTTATTGTTGAAAAGCCTCTCTATCCTCAACGTGTGACTGTTTGGTGCGGTTTATGGTCCGGCGGAGTCATTGGACCTTACTTTTTCGAAAATGAGACTGGAGCAACAGTTACGGTGAATGGATTGCGCTATCGAGAGATGATTAATGATTTTTTATGGCCGGAATTGGATGGTATTGATCTGGACAACGTTTACTTTCAACAAGACGGCGCTACGTGCCACACAAGCAACCAAACCATTGATCTTTTACGATTGAATATCAAAATAACACCTCTTATTTGAAAACCCTGCATATAACTTTGAAATTGGATGAATTGTTCAAATTCTATGAAACAACCTTGAGTCACCTTTTAATGCTTATTATTAAATTATTTTCATGCTCTACTCTTCAGAGTATTTATTGGGACTGCTTTAGAAATTCGGTACTAATGTTTGCAGTAGTATACTGCGTCTGTTGTTCGATATATTGGTAAAGCATTACACTTAAATCAATTCTTTTTTATAAAGTTTCTTCCTCACGACCGAAGTATAAGCCTGTTCGTTCTAACGGAGTTCGACTGTATTTTAATCATCAATTACCAGTATCTGTGTATGTAAATATTTAAATGTAATGCTAATGCTGTGATATTGGAATAAATTTATTTTTAATCTGGTTGCGTCTAGACTCCTAGACTCTATCCTGGGGTTGAAAACCTTCGCGAAACAATTTAAGTCTCAGCAGAAACCGTGCATATTTTTTACGTCCTTCATGCCAGCAACAGTAGCCCTAAAAGCGGGAATGTTTTTGGAATGAAGGAGAAGTTATTAACATTTTTATCGAAATTTTTATGCATGGACAAGTTTATTTAAAAAAACACTATTGTTGTAATCTGTACCTACCCCCATCCCTGATATACTCCATCCTGCTTGTCTAGTTACTCATCATTATAAGAATATTCTTGTATTATGTGTCTTTGTAATATTAATTTAATAACTTATGTCAATCTAAGTAATCCAACTATAGTTGTTTGTTACCAAATTTCTCTAATTAAGATGCGGTAGATACTTACAAACCATCTCTTGTGTACATAAAATATTAATCAACAGTGGTGTTAAGGCGGGGTTACTATTTTTTTATTAAACTTGTGGCGACAACTTCGCATTATTATTGTCTACATTCTTACCAGCGTAATGTGACGCTTATCTCATGTTAATAAAAAAAACAATAAACAAGCAAGTAAACATTTCAGAATACATCCGGGTGCTGAATATCAAATACTGTACGTAAAGACTTTACTGACGTTACATTATACCGGTAATTGGTCTTCCTTTGGTAATTTCCAATATGGTGCCTGGCGCCGTCCGTCCCTATGAACTACCACCTCCCCAATCTTCACCACCCCCACCCCTCCCCTTTTCAGCAGCCGCTTCCCACTTCAAGTACTTCCATCATATTACTCACCGGATATACTAACTTCAAGTCTGCACTGCTCTTCGAGGGATTAAGGCTCCGTAGTAAGCATTCAAAGATGGTTTGAAAGGGAGGTATGTAAATATGAATGTTAGATATGGATATGGAGCGCGCTAATATTTAAAAACGATAATAATTAAGCAAAAATGGTGAAATAATTTAATAAAACACGACTCGTTTGAAATACAGCAAAAATCTCTCGACAAATGCTTAAGTTACATTTAAAGATACACTGTGAATTTTTTCATACCTATAACATTAAATAACAGAACAAAACGTGTTTTTAATAATTTTCGGAGATTAATATATATAAGTGTGTACAGGATGTTATATGAGTACATAAAAAATATATTTACATTACAAAATATATTTATGTTCGCAATCTCACCAATGAAGAAACTGGTTCTTGTGCTTGGTGAGAGAGTTACACTAATTATAAGAAAAATAGAATACCATTATGGTACAGCTAAGTATATATATAATAGGAACAATATATAAAGAGACAACATCTAAATACAGTGGTGATGAGTATAGACTGATAATAAATATCAATAAAGGGAAAAAACAGTATTCTTTACTTTATTCCTAAATAGGTATAGTTATTTTGCATTTGTTTGGTATTACATTTTGGAATTTTGATATTATATTGATATAGCTTACTTTGCGATTTTTTTATCGAGGGAATCTCACATAATTAAAGTTCGGCTTTACAAATGTAAAGATACATTATTTTCAAAAATAACATATGTATTTTTAGGAACTTAAAAACTTCTAAAAAAATATTTTTTTATAAATCCTTAGATATTCGGAATGCGTGGGGCAACACAGTAGTTTTAAATGCATTACTAAATATACACATTCAATTGCATCCCTAATTTTATTTTTATAGCTTCGCCGTTATCAACGCTCGCTTTTAGAAGACTTTTTTACTGAACAATTAAACATATGGAAGGAAACAGTATCTAGCCTTATTTTTCTCAGTCGTAGATTAAATAATAAATCCTAAGTTAAGAGGAGCGGCTGCGCGGCCGTTGTCATACAAAACCTAAATTTAGATTTGAGGCCAAAATACCCAACCAAACTGAAAACATATTTTTTAATTCGAAGTTATAGCAAATATATTGTATTAATGTGTGCCTATTTTATTTATAAGTTCTTCAAATTGTAAAATATAGGATATTCAAGAGTTAAATTTTGCCATTTTGGCACATTTTTGTGAGTTAATAATTATTTAAAACAAATTGCTATATTTACTAAACGAATACGGTCGGTGGCTGAATTTTCATCGCATTTGGGTCCCACCCAGGCGTAGAATGTTCAATTCCTCGGCTGACTAAGTCCTCCATCACAACAAAAGCAGCAGTTTCAGCTTACTTTGGTGGTAGTAGGAGATTTTCAAATATTGTCAGGTTATTCGTAACCCCGGAATGAAATTTGACGTGTATAAGTTAAAAATTTTAGCCTTTTTTACGATGTGTATTTAGGGCAAGATTACTTTTTAATAATTATAATTTACTCACTAAAATCATTAAAAATATAAATTTTTACTTTATTTATTGCATCTCACTATACATAAAACACTTTTTTTCTCATAGAAATCAACCTCACTAGGACTGAGCCTGTATCGAGGTTAACAGCCCATTAATTACATTAATAGCCCATGATATAAAAAAAAAACAAATAAATAAAATAGCACATATCCGTGCTAGATATTTGCTATACGTTTTTAATAAAAAATAATTATTCAGTTTGGTGGTTCTCCTTAAAAATATTGTTAATATTTTATTATTTTAAAGCCAAATTGTCCATTAACAATATAAGATAATAACATTGGAAAAAACCCAGTGATGAATGCGAAAGATAGCACATTATATGCACGAAGAACAGTGACAAAAATGTAGATGAAGAATAAAATGCCGAGTCAAAGCCGGTAAGGTTTCGATAAAACCCAGTGATGAATACGTAAGAAAGCACATGATATGCATGAAGAACAGTGACAAAAATGTAGATGAAGATTTAAATGCCGAGTCAAAGCCGGTAAGGTTTCGATAAAACCCAGTGATGAATACGTAAGATAGCACATGATATGCATGAAGAACAGTGACAAAAATGTAGATGAAGATTTAAATGCCGAGTCAAAGCCGGTAAGGTTTCGATAAAACCCAGTGGTGAATGCGAAAGAGAGCACATGATATGCATGAAGAACAGTGACAAAAAGTAAGACAAAAATGTAGATGAAGAATAAAATGCCGAGTCAAAGCCGGTAAGGTTTCGTTCAAGAATTGAGTCTTATCACAGATTTTTTTTTACATAACGTCTGTCAAAAAATCGTAGACTTAAAAATTCAATGCTTTGACAAGGAGACAAGGAGAATGGTAACCATAATATAATTAGTAATGTTGATCGAGGAACAGAAATTCATTATTTTGAAGTCTACGGGAAGGGATGTTGAACTGAATGAGGTGTAACAAAGAAAATGATTCAATAATACTGTAGATAATTTAAAAAAATGCAAAATACATCTGCGTCTTTTCTAAAGAAGAGAGATTAAAGTTTGTTCAATTTCATCACATGAGTACTCGCCTCTTTTAAGTCCTAACCTCCAAGCAATTCCTCGCAAGACGCGATGTAGTACGGATTCGATATGATTAATGTGGAGAGCATAGAAAGGAGACCAAATAGCATAGGTTGTAAATATCTTGAGGATCTCTCATTACCGTTAGCAAAAACGTGCATGAGAAAATTTGGTAGTATCGTTAATCAAAATATGTTAAAATGAGGCGGGGCTAAATGGGCTCTTTGGAGTACGCCAGACGTCACATCATCATTAGAACATTCATAATTATTTATTTTAACCCTTTTTATTCTACATACAAATATTTTCACTGACGTAGAAATTGGACGTAAAAAGTAATAGATGTTATAATAATATATATTCGTAAAATAGCAAAAACACAAATAAACCTTTAAAACAACAACAATGAACTTGTTGCAGCAATAACAAAAAGGTGAAAAATACAGCCAATGGAACAATAATAGCCTGATATTGTAAGCTATTTCATCCAGGAAGCCGCATTTCAAATATTTAAACAATTAGATAACGACATATCCGTTTTTTGTCCATACATATTTTTTTAAATACTTGATGCCTTCTTTAAACGAGTATTATTTTTCGATTTCCCCGTTACCCACACTCAGCTTTGTACCATTGTATCTCTGGTAATATTGTATTCTCTGTCATGTTAGCAGAATGGGTTCTGTCAGTTGCATGTTTGTACATTGTAACCCAGCACTCTTAACTTAGGCGGAGTCAATTAAAAGTGGTTCGCCGTTGTGAGTTTAAATTAACCCGTTTTACGAACGGCGTCTCTTGCTCATCTCGCCGAGGCGAATGTTTCAATTATTTGCCGGCTGCGAGTTTGCGTTCGCCGACTTTGAGCTTTGCTAAAGTCAGATAAATAATATTGTGTGACTGAAGCCAGTGCCTTATTTACTTGTAATTAAATATTTCTATGAAGATAATTCTATATGTAATATAATGTATCTGCTTCTGGTTTATACTGAGAGTAACAACAACAGTAGCATTGTAGTTGGCAACAGTAGCATTCTATTAAGATGCTGTCTTTAATATCTATGTTTGGCTGTGATGCGTACGTGATGTGAATAAATCCAACTAGAACTTTGATAAATTATCTTAGTTATATTATGCTGGCTTCTACGGTTTATGGAGGAACTAGATTTTTCTACTCGGCTTTGTTCGAGATTTCAACACGAAAGATTTTGGAACAGACGGTATGATTTAAGGCGATGCCATACGTAGTAATGCAAAATCATGTGTTTTTGGTTTGATAATTTGGTCGCCTAGAAATGTTTCAGATGCTTTAATTAAATACTGCGAGTAGAATACATCTTGACCTTTGAAATAATCGAGTATTTTTTTATATAATTCTTTTTATAAGCCCAGAAAAAAATAATGTATAGGCCTATGAAAACTGCTTTAAAGTTCAAAATCTCCTACTTACGAACCCATTTTCGGTTATGATTTTATTGTATATTGTTGCAAATTAAGTTATTTATAAAATTATCGAAAAAAAATTTAAAGATTTATGCCTGAACATCCACAAAATAAAATAAAAGGAACTTTTTGGCCATGTTTTTTTACTTGCATAAATCAAAACAGGCGGATGGTGTTAAGCTGGAATTTAAACCTTATCGCCATCTACGTAAGGGTTGTTATTGATAGCGGCTCAATTTTAAATATTACACGACGTAATGCATTACCTTAAAATGAATTGATTGGTTGCTTATATTCTTTTCTTGCCGCGCGACCTTAAGAGCTTTTATTGCGTTTAGAGTGTTTTATTTCGCTTCTAAAAAAGGCTACTTTGAAAGGTATATGGCCTGCTTTTTATATTTAATTGTTTATTTATTTATTGCATCTCACTATACATAAAACACTTTTTTTTCACAAAAAAATCAACCTCACTAGGACTAAGCCTGTATCGAGGTTAACAATTTACATTTGAGTGAAATAAACAGTAATCACAAACTTAAATTAATTCTACATACCAACACAAAATATTTCAAAATTAAAGAAAAAATATGTATTTAGATGTGTTACCAGATGGGTAATTTGACAGTATATTGTAACAATATTTGAACCATAACTAATCATTAATCATTATTCAAAAGAAGAAACAAAGTAGATAATAAAGACAGATAGGGTGACATTCAGTTTTTAGCAAATGGGACTTATATCAAATCTTATTATTTAAGAAAGGACAAGGATGAAAATATTGCGACAATCGTCTGTCAATGCAAAAATCTTAATTAACCCTAAAAAATAATTAAATAATTTTAATATAAATCATTTCTGATTTTTTTAAAATAATGATTGAACTTTGTGTTATTTAGATTCAAATAATTCTTCATTTCTAAACTGCACGAAAAGGTATTTTTGAGAGTATCAAAATGGCACTATATATATTTTTAAATTGAGCAATTAATTTTCTTTTCAAATCATTTTTGACATCTTTGGGCACGAACTTGCATCAAGCTTACTTTATACTGCAGGCACCACATACGAAAATTTCAAGGCAGAAAGTTCGTTAAATGGAGTTTACTGAAGAAAGAAAGGCTGCAGGAAATGTATATTATTCTTTTAAGTATATTTGAACTTGAAAAGCTCCGTGAAAAGCAGAGAAAAAGCAGAAGACAAACAGATGAAAAGCAGAGTTGGGCTTACTATCTTAAAATGTTTATTTTTCTGTTAACACTGTGGATATTTGATCTAAAATGCGCATAAATTCATAATTTTGTAAGAAATTTGTATAAAAGGTATTTAAATCTTTTTATTTAGTTTAATTATTTTAAATAAATTATGTTATGTAACCATTTTTATTATATGAAAAAAAAATCTTTATCGACAGTATTCTTCATATTAGGGAAATACACGCCGGAGGTGGGTTCCAAGTGATGTGTTTATACATAGTTTTGGAGTTCTTTTCGGGACCCACAAAAACACTTTCTGCTTTATTATACATATAATAATTGTAATTCATTACAAAAATGCCATACGTGAAATACCAAAACATTCGCTTTTCTTCTCCGTATCTACGTCTCTGATATACTGACAGTAACTTGAATTTTATGTTAAACAGAGCATATTATTAGGGTTATTTTATGCCATTTGTTCCCGACATGAATTGGCATTTCCAACATGAAACCATCCAACTTTCAGCTACAAATTACAATTAAATTATACAAACCGAATCATTGATACTTGCAACACGACATTACAGATTCAGTATAAAGTGGGTTAACTACCCCGACGCAAGGTAGAGCTCTAAGGGTTGGAGTGTTTGCCCTTACCGGGGCACTCCCCTCATCAGCCCTCTCCCCCTCCCTCCTGCCCGGAAGGATTGGGGGGCCGCAGGCCGGGGTATGGGTGCTTTGTTGTCTTGTTTTGGCCTTTGGGAAATTAATGCGACCGTCAAGGAAATATTGCTATTTATACCAATTTAATTCGCGGGGTCCGGGTACCTGCTAATCCCTCAGATATGTTTCAATTATAAAGGGAATTTAAAAAAACAAAAACCTCGGCCACTTAATTTGAATTTATGGTCATGTTTTGGGTTACAAAAAAATCTCCGCATTTTTGAGATTTCTAGTAAAAAATTATGAGTAAAATTTACTTACGAAAATGATGATCCAACAAATTCGGTATTTAATAGAACAGACTGAAACAGGAATTCATATTTTACACGGTTAAAATTGTATTTCTCATTCGCTCTCGCGACTGACAAATAATGATAATAATATATAGTTATTTTCTACAATAAATATAATGTTAATTGTTTTATGCTTTCAAAATTGGCATTCTTTAATCTTTTACTTTGATCAGTATAAACGAGCTGGATCCTTTATTGTGACAATATAGCGGTAGACGACCCCAATGTTTGAAAGGTATTACCTACCTAATTTGGGGAAGTTTTGAATGCGACGAGCGAATGGTTGTGGCTTTGAATTCGTTGTTCAGCGTAATACCAATGTGTAGGTGAACTCATTAGCTAACTGTTAACGTAATAAACACTCTTGTTTATTTTCACGAAACTACAACGAGCGCTAGTTTCGTTTGCAAAATTTCATTTCAGTTACACGATTCCAAGCCTACCTAAGGGTCAACTGGTAAATATCAACAACACAACAGAATCAGGATCTTCGCAAAAATACCGTGGAAATAAAAATATTTTTGTGACCTATTTATTGTTAGCTCCGAGAATGTGCTTTTCCTTATTGTCCTCCTCCTTTGACTCCCCTCCCCGCTATCGGCGGTACCTTCACCTTACAAGGGAGATATTATACCTATATACAAGAGACTAGCTAACGTGTCACATCTTTCGTACGCTTTGTACTGAGCTCCGGAAAGTACTACTGACTACATACAACCACATAGCCATACTGTTGGGTATTGTGTGGACCTCTTCCCTTCAGTGGATGGCAGCGGATACACCATAACAGAGAGCCCTTTGGAGTCTCGCTCCCCGTGTACATATGTTTCCAGTTCTGTGTCCTGTGGGAGAAGTTTGCCTCTCAGGCAGCACTTACCCGGGCATATAATAGATACACCACAAAATATTTGCTTTGTGTAATAAATTGTACTTACTTGCGAATTTCACTTATACCCAATATCTTACAATGAAATATGACACCGATATGCTCACGTGTTTAAATTAACCAACCCCGTGCGCTCGTTAAATTCGTAAATACCGCTCGCTGTTAGCTTTTGTTTTTGCCGATATTTCAGCTTATTGAAAATAGCAACGGAGAAAAGGTAAAAAATGCCCGAAACTCGAAAGTTTCGCTTCATTCCAGTTTCGCTTAACGCGGTGTAAACAGGTTTCACCGCAAGTAAGAGTTGCTTGCACCCATACCTCTTCCGAACTCCGCCAGCGACCAGACGCATTCTTTTTGCAAAGCCGATAATTTAACCCTTCGCGAGGTTTGCCTTCTTTCGGTATTCGGCGCTCAAAACTCACCGAGTCGGACAACCTCCATATTTTACTGTTGTTCTAATTTATACTTTTCTCATAACTGCTTCAAACGCTCCCTCTCTCAACGTTGAAGATGTTTGGGTTTCAGTTATGATATACAATTTCCGAAATCGTTGAGTATATTCGCGATTAAATACGATAACGTTCAAACTCTGTTAAGAAATAAGTAGGTTCATGTCTGTCGGGTTTCCACCTTCACCCATCATCAGTTCGGTAGGTACTGCAACAGTGGGAATATGGAATAGTCGTGTGGTTGTCACCTGGCATAATACATATCACATCTCTTCCACGCCTTCAACAATCCCATTATTTAGCAATTTATCTCCTTCTATCTTTCTTCTGACACACTATTATCGGAAATTCTCTTCCTAGGCGGGATACCTTCCTTTTTCCTACGCCCACTTCCCCTCCCCCGGAACACGAAGTAAAAAGGAATATGTAAACGCAATGAGGGAGTCCCCTGTTTTTATGGTTTAACGCAGTAAACCCGAGCTAACCACGTATCGAAACGGAGGACCTTATAAATATGTTATTGAGATCCAGACGTCATTTCATTTACGATGAAAATTTATTTTTATTGTCCTTTTCCATCCCCTATATCTACCAAGAAAATCGATATATTACAATGAAATAAATGATGCTGAGAATCTCATTCGAATGTCCGGTACTAAGAGCAGTCGCCTAAAACACTAGATCCAGAAGTTCTTCCGAAACCCTTTTTCCCCTTTGCGTTACACATAAAAATATTTATTATTTTGGTTAAGGTATACCTGAGTGTATTAAACTGTTATATTTTGCCTTCGTTAGAAGTCAACTTCAGTACAATACTCCCGTCGGAACTCACCTTCCAATATTGACGTACAAGCTATTGAAAGAATACAAAATAAATTCTTACATTTTCAAAGTTTTAAAATGGGTATTCAAGCAATTTTGTTGAACTACAACACTTTTTTTAAATAGCATAAATATGCTTAAATTGTTGGACAGAAGGATTTTCACTGACTCGGTATTTTTATATAAAATTCTAAATGCATTTGACAGTCCGGTATTACTTGCTTTCGGATTCCACCACGTAATACTAGAAATTACCATTTATTTCATTGCAGAAATTCTGGGACTAACCACCATATGTATTCCTTATTGCCCTGAATACTAATCGAGGTACATAATTATACCGAGTCAGTGGACATCTTCTTTATTTGAACCACTACTGAATGTATTCCTACTCTGATTATTTTTTAACGTTTAGCAATAAAACTTTTGCTGATCGCAAGCCAGACGGATATTTTATCTCAGTGGGCAATTCGCAGCTTTCTTTGCGGATGGTTTGTGGGCAAGAAACTTCACGAAATCGATACAAATCGGGAACACGAGTCGCGGCTCGCTGAGAAAGGTAACACGAGGGGAACCTTTGTCTCACGACGCCTATTAAATTAATATGCCCGTAAGGAGGTTACTGGGTTGTCTATAGTCGAACAATGTACTTACCAACTCTTGGTATATGTGTACCACTGATAGCTCCGATGTAACATTTCTTTAAACGCACAAACGATTTTTTCTTTCGCATAAAAGTTTTACCAGAAGGAGGGGTGAATAAAGCTCTCAGCGGTAGGATAACGGGAAATTCTTTAGCTAACATTAAAATCCGCTGTTTAATCCATTGTATCTTCTCCCTATTCTGAATGAGGTACGTACCTACTAGAGAAAAAAAATCTAGAAGAATAACTCAGTTGGTACTGAATACTGCATCTACGAGTTACATATTGTTTGTGGACATTCATACAGCTAGTAGTTATGTGAACACTTTCGCTTAATTTTACTACATTACTCCGACTTGACGACAGCACGCAACGCTCATGCGCTCTGGCGGGATAAAAATGAACTATCAAACACGGCTACCATCCTGGCAGAACCGGACACGAAACAAACTAACAAATTTATGGAGAGACAACATGCAAAGGGGCCGAGTCGAAACAGGACTTGGCTACGCTCGGTCAATAAATAAATATACTTGTAAAAACCATTTAATGTATTCAATTATATGAGGGCTTCGCCTCGCTCTGGCGTCATAGATAACCGCCCGGAATGCTATTGCAGACGATATTGACTAGTATGTGACGTAATCAGAAAAAATATTCTCGGAAGATTTTTAACAATTTATACATGTGTTTCAGGCTAATAATTATTGTATATAATAATTTCTTATCCTTTGTGTTTTGCATATAAACCTTGTCTAGCAAACACAAGTTTATCTCTAAAAAAATTAAAAACTTTAAAAGTTTATTTTATTTATAAAAAAATAGTAGTATTTAAGTTTGACAGTAAAAAAATGTTGCATATTATTATTTATTACTGTTTGGGAATCCTCATTGACCATTATTGTAAGAGTGGCTACAGCGCATCAACATTCATACCAAACCAAATTTCAGGTAATCTATACCTACACGTTTCGCGCTCGTGTAAATAAGTTTTCAGTCCCACTTTGAAGTACCTACTTGTCCTACCCGCCCCGAACTGTGTTATTGCGAATGAAAACATATCGAGAATTTTGAGCAAACCGCCTTAGGCGATCAATAACACACACTCCGTCACTTCTTCGTGCCAGAGGCACTCTGAATGGAGAAAGGAGAAGGAATGCAGTCACTCGTACTACATAAATAATTCAGCATTGACAAAAAATGCCGTCTGATCAATGATACGTCATTCGCGTAAGTTCTACGGATGAAATAAAATTTGTTAGATGATTTTTTTGAGCAGAATACGAAAGTAAACATTTTCTCTAGCTGGATGACTTCCGTGGCATAGCTGATCTCCCTCTCTGATCCTAGAGGTTGTGAATTCAAATCTCGGTGTTGTGGCAACAAATGGCTTTCGGTCATTTGACACAAATCAACAAAAATACTAATTTCAGTTATGTCTGTCTTTAACTCTGGTTCAATGAACCCTAGAACTTTGGGATTTGCTTTGAATTGAAGTGTAATTTTCGAATATATACAGAGCAGTTTACGTGAAAAATCACCTAAAGGGCGTTGTACATAATGTATTTAGTAATAAATAGGCTTATGACTAGTATTCATAATAACAAGTGACTTATGTCTAATGCCACATATACATACGCTGCCGAACTAAACCTCAACTTTTAGGAAAGGAACAAAGTAACTGCAAATGATGCGCAACGCCACTTGCAGTTGCTTCGTTCCTTTCTCGTATATCACGGCTTATACGAAGATGTATAAGACTTATATCTAGTAATTTACAACTAAGACTAATTAATAAGTTAACTGGCTTAAAACTTGTGACTTTCATCTAAAACTCATATCTAGTGACTTACGAATAAGGCTCATCACTACTGTCTTCAATCTAGTGACTTTCATCTAAGACTTGCATCTAGTGATTTAATGACATATATATTTACAACCGCGGCTTAAAGTTAAAGACTTACAACTAACGTACTTACATTTAAAAATATTTATTTTGGGTTTTACCCGTGTTGTCAGTGATAAGTCAATAATTAAAAATCAAAATACCAAACAACACTCTGTAGGTACAGGTGCTAACAGGTAACATAGTAACATATAAACTACTACAGGTAACGTAGAAGATACATCTATAAAGCACCTACTTTTACTTACCTATAACATAAAACTTTTAACTAGATTTCTTTCATATAAATTTCTACCGCATTTCTTTGAGTTCCTATACAGAGTACTTACCTCTATATTAATGTAATATTTTTTTACCAGAAAATTATTGTAATAATGAATTATATATTTGAAATGCATACCTATTTCGTTAGTTTAAATTTCGTAGGGTTAATCTTGATAAGTAAAGTTGGATTATGTGATTTTTCAATGGTCTGCGTCTTTTGGTTAACAAACAGTTATCCATCCTTCTACAATTATAATATCCCAGGAGGTTAAATATAATACGGGCAATTTAGTTTCTCATTCCAGAGTAGAAGACACTCGAAGCATCGCCCTGATGACCACAGTATGAATCTAAATATCGTTTGAAATGGCGTTAACTATGCTGAAGACACTAGATTTGCGTAGCCATGTACTAACCTTTCAAACTTCCATCAACTTCACAACATTCCTTGAAATTGAGAGACCGTACCTTTACTGTCTTGGGGCCATCAATAAGTAAACGTATACTCTTGCGGTCTATCACACAAAAAATAAAATTCTCCCATTTATCTGGGACTGTAATTTTTTAAATTATTTTATTTATTTATATCAATTTGGGAGGCAACACCCGGCCATGGGTCATCGCAAGTGGTTCGCTACGTTTGGTGACTTAGCAAGAGTGCCCGGGTTAGTGGGGTGAGGGTTGTCTTGGTCCTGGCGGCGGATTCGTCTGCCCACCTACTGCGCATTGGGTCGGACCGGGAGAGACTGGTTGAGGGAGACCTTTTGACCTCTCCAGCCGGACTCTCTCAACTCATTGCCTTGTACCGCAGTGGGAGGTATGGATTTGATGTAAAAAAAGAAAACATACAAGTTTTTGTACAAAGCTTTTATGTGCTTTTCGACAACCACCACCACATGCTCGTATTTGAAATTTGTGTATATTATTAAATTAAAAACAAGAGTATGAAAACAACACATAAATGACCCAAATGATTGTATCAAATTACAAGTGATTTATATATATATATAGAGAGGGGATAACTATATATATACAAATGTGTCAGATTAACCAGTTATTTTTAAATAGTTCAAAGTGTCACCACGTCATATTCTCAAGGAATGACAAAAAATTGTACATCAGGATCCTTTAAATGAAACCAAAATTATAACCAGCTCCAATACGCGCGATCTTTATGTGATTCTCAATATAAGTTACAATATACATGTCATATTTACCTCAGAAAGATAATCTACGTCCGCTGGACTTTAAATTTTTATGTCTCTTTTTGATTACAACACGTAGCGTCTTGTTTGTGTCTCAGTCAATTCAGTCGTTGCGTCGGTTGGAACTAACGTGAGACGGCTGGATCGCAACCGTAAGTACTCTAGATACCTAGATATGGCTACGAAATACGTCCGCGAGACGTATTACTATCTTGTCAAACTTTCGCGAGACAGGTATTTTGTGTAATAAATTAGTATAATAATGTAACTATAATATTTTAGTAATATAAAAAGACTGGTAAACATTTATTGGTAGTAAATTGCCAAAAAGTAACAAACATAGACTAATAGTTTTATAAAATGGTCCTTATAGAATAAAAAGATTTTTTATGTTTAGAGGTAAACTTTTCTAATTAATTAAAATAATAAAAAAATAAGGGTTTAATTTATTACAATGATACATAATCTAATGAATAAAACCTAAAATATACTAAAAAGTACATACATATATCATAACTTATACTGATGTCGTTACATACGTCTCTGGGACGATTATTCTTCTAGGGTTAATCAGATCACAAATAAAGCAGCTAAAATGCTTGGTTTCATAATAAGAAAAAAAGATTTCACAAACATTATCAAACAACTTTACGAGGCATACGAATTCTTCTTACATTAAAAAAATAATACTTCAATATTATATGAAGGTAAAATAATAATATAATGTCAAGAGCCTTAAAATGATGGACTTGTTTCTGTCTCTAGGTACACAGAGACAAAGCGTGAAAGTTTTTCTGTTTGAATAAAATATGTATATGCAGTGTATATTTGGTTTTCCCAACCTCGTGTCTCCATTAATCTTGTTCCTGATATATTCTCGTATTGTTTTTGTGTTCGAAATGCGGTCTGGCTCACTTGTGGCTGTGCGGTACCGGAGCGTAGGGAGGAATTCCGCCCCTCCCCCCACCCACGCTACACCCAACCGCCCCGGTGGGTGGTGCTCGTCATCTCGCATTACAAGCGACGGCGGTATTAAATTAACCTAAAGCCGGAAGGTATTGGGGGTTAAGTGTGCTTAAACGCTTCCCAGATGTATTTGACGTGTAATTTTACACCATTCATCCACGAATAATCTTAAAAGCGATTTATCTTTTGTGACTGGCTGTGCTCCTTATTATTGCTTCTCAAGGGCTCTCGAGAAGTTAATAAGGTGTTTATATAATATGCCTTTTCTTGCCTTCTTTTTATCTGACAAATAATAACCTAACCCTACTTGTTAAAATTAAAATACAAACATGTAACGATGAATTTGATTGATAACCCCCTTTCAAATGTGTCTGTCCCCCGTTCTTTATCTACGAACCAATATTTGAATGATATTATTAGGTGTGTTTAAACAGGACAAAATTTCCGCGAGATAAGCCACGTATTACGGGAAAGGAACAAAGCAACCGCGAGCGGCGTTTGCGGTTGCTTCGTTCCTTTCCTTCGTTCCTTTTCTATAATTCGCGGCTCGGCTCGCGGAAATTTCGTCCTGTTTATATGTAGCATTAGATTTTGCGGTGGCAGAAACGGTAACGTTACATTTTATTTATAGAACTTCCGTAGTTCTCGAGTTTTAGGTACACTGGGCTAAGTATTTTTTCATGTAAAAAGCAATCGGTCGCATTGAACAATCATTTCTGTTAGTTAGATTTCAATATTATTAGCGTAAATTCGCAATTAAAACTCTCCCGGGACTCGTTCGATTGAGAGAGGGATGCTTTTGTGAAAATGATTTCTACGCTGTAACTTTTCCTTACTTTAATTTCTCGGAGTGTTTTGGATCAATTTCTTTAAAACTTCATCGTCTTTGATATTAATATTTTGGTTTGGTAAGTCAATTTCATAATATTCTGGCGTTCTTTTCATCCGCTTTCTTTTGGCTTTGGCAGTCGGCGGGTTTAGAAAAAACACCTGGTCTGGCCTGGACACCCTCCTAAAGTCTTCTTGTCCATCAGGAGATGATTTCCCTGACTCTATGGGTGTGTGTTTGGTCAGTTCGTTGCTCTCTCCGACGTCTAGTCTTCTGTTTTCCCTCGGTTATGTGAGCCCGAGCAGTGAGATCACGTTTCTACGATATTGGCGCCAACTTGATTGTATCTCAAAAGATATTATTTCGAATGTAATCTAATTTTGTGACGCCTCTGAAGAAAAGAAAAATGGCCATAGATTATACTTTTTGTAATCCACAATAATCTCTACAGATAATCCAGTCATTACTTGCAGTTGTTAGACGTGGTGCCTGACACAAAATAATGAGACCAAGCTTACAGTGTTTGAGCGTGAAATCTTTGGACCTAGGTACACTGGAAGATGGATCTTACATTATAAAGATGAGTTGAAAACTTAAATAGATGATGAGACCACTGTGAGGTTATGGAACAGTCCCAAGGTTTCGAAGGTTCCAAGGTTCTGTACGTCTCAAGATTCTGTAAGTCACTGCGATGGGCTAGTCACATGGAGAGAATGCCAGACGCTAAAAGTGATGGTCGGGGTGCTCCAGTGGAAGTGACCCTCAGGCATCCAGTAGAGTAGACCAAGGAAGAGGTTGATAGACTGCGTGGAGGATTGGAGCAGGACAGGAAGGACGAAGGACTGTAGGCGAATGACGATGGACCAAATCCAGCGGAGAACATTTGTAGAGCAGGCCAAATCCAATTTCAGATAAAATTTTCGTTTTAAGTTGAATCAAAGTAGAAACAAATTTTCAAGAAGTTTTTATAACGAACATATAATTTGAATAGCTAAAGCTGGAACATGCAACTAAAACAATGAAACTTGACGTTTTCATGACGTTCCAAATACTGAAACGATTGCCTCAGAAAGGTTTTGAAATTGCTTTCACTCTAATACCCAATTTCGGTCGGCTATAAAAACCTGAAATAGTATTTCTCATTTACGCCTTTTTGTGCTACTACGTGGCGTACTAAAGCTTCAACGACGCAAACTTTTCCTCCAACACTGCACTCGCCCGCACCTCAACGGGTCGGTGTCAACGAGTAGGGCGCTACGCCTCTACGCCGCTCAATAGCCCGTACGTCGTAGCTCGGAGCTCTCCGTGGAGCTACAGCTAGACTATTATGTAGACGAAGTTATAGAAGCAGGTTACTGACTTTTCAAACATTTATTGCATGACTGGCACGATATTGATTTATTCTATCGTTGCTTTGTATTTAAATCTATTATTTTCGTTTAATTGTGTTTTATTTTGTATACATTATTCTGCTACATTAACGCAACGGTAGGAAATCGGGGTTTATAAATATGTTTTTTTTTAGGTACAGATATGTGTAAACATTTTGACATAGTATTAGTACACGGATAAAACTTACCGATATGAAATATTGTTAATATATTATGTTATGAAGAAGCCGGAACACGTGTTCTTAAGAATTATAATATTTTCGCATCTCGTCCATTATTATATGAATTTATTTGGAAGAGGCCACCTGCGTGAACACGTGTTAAGATATATTCTGAATGACTAATATTTTATCAGGAAATGGTCATGCAGTCACATTTTTATCAGTATCCTGATGAAAAAGCCGTACCTACTCATTTTTCTCCGTGTAGTTAAATCTGTAGAAATATTAGTTTGTGATGTTTAATATTAAGTCTATTCAAAATATTGAAAAAATCATTATTTTATCTTATGAAAAATACTTCTTTTAAAAGTATTAGCGGAAAAAGTATTAAATTAATAGTTTCTTTTTGGTTAGCTTTTACACGTAACCATAATCATTTATTTTAAGATGCTCTTGTTTAAGAGGGATACGAAAACCAAAAATATATTTTTTCTTTCAACTCCCAAAATAATAATCAAGCAAATCGAATCGTGAAGATTATTTGTGTCGTCTGCGCGAGGTAAGGAATTATAAAATAATATATAAATTATCAATTATTATCCCACAAATTATACTACAATACTCAATTTATCCTCCATAATATTTTTTCTTCTTTCCAAATACAACAATTGGTATGGATTTTAATTTCGTAATTAGTTTTTACTTTGTAACCATAACCTTAATGTTACATAAATCTTTAATTTAAAATATGTTAATTATTTCACCAAATATATTATTATATTACTATACCATTATTTTTTCGCAAATGCACACTCCTCTTCCATCCACAAGCAAATGATTTTAATGGAAGAGTAGTATAAATAGAAAACAGAAGCTATGTAAAACCTGAATTGTAATATTATGTTCAAAAGTTTATTTAAAAAAATAAATAATGGAGTCGCCGTTCAGTGGGTCCCTGCAATATGTAGGAAGCGCCCGGCAGGATCGCCTTATGTTATATATAATAACACACTTCACTCACAAAATCCAATTCGAGGAAATGGATTTTTTTTAAACAGCTATATCTTTTAAAATAATACATACATTTATCGAGATTTTCTATACATTTGTCAGCACACTCCTATATTTTTTTTATTTGAAAATAAAGCCTATTTTTGTAGAAGACTCCATAAACTGAAGTTAAAGTCAATGTTTAGCCATTTAGTGATGTTTTATTTGTAAAAAATGTATGTATTTTAATTTTTTTTTCATTTTCACACAAAACAAACCAAAACTTCCGCATCTCCGATGCGACAAGTGGAAGGATGTGTTATTCGTTCTATGGGTTTATGTACAGTTTCCTTTTGATAAAATATTCTTTCACACAAAGGATAAAAAGGTGTGGAGTTGGTTCAAATTCTTTAAATACATATACATATAGTTGGAAGTTGGAACCCTTACGAAGAGATTGATATAAAATTATCGGATAGCAATGCCTTTCTCTCCATCCAAATAGGACTGGCGTACGAGGTTAAACTACCCTTTCCGCCGGAAGTATTAATATTATTTTTTTTTAAAGGCAATTTTTCCCGGATTACAAATATCCTGAAAATATTTGAAAATCTAACACTACATATGAGCTAGAACAAGCTTCAATGTATACATAGCATAGCATATTTTTGGTATTTATAACCTATACCGATTTGTAGTATGGATTAATCTAAATAGTGATTTCACTTATAGCTTCACCTTAAATCGATGTCGCCAAAATTGCAAGTGTTTGGCAATCTCCACAGGGAAATGATTTATTATTTTATCTTTTCCGATTTTATTTCCGGGTTAAATCTTCCCCATAGGAAAAACTAAACCCTTCCACACACTTTTCCACAAATGATCATCTAGTGAATCAACATTATGCAAGTGCATTATATAAGCAAAATAAATACAAAACAATACAAGAACAACACGTCAACTCACTAGAGATCAAATGGGAAAATAATTCACCGACTCCAGATACTTTCATATCAGAGGGTTCGGCTCGGTAGAACTCCTAACAGGGCCTATAAATCCTACTGATCCCTCATCATAAATATTTAAAAAATCTTTCGTTTTCCTACATGTATTTAAAATGACTGATTTGTTCATTTTTAAATATATAAATTTTTTGATAGATCTAATAACTGGATCTAACGTCTAAATTTTCAATGAGAGAGCTAGGTATAATGCCAGTAGCCGAAATAACGAATGGTAATATTTTTATAGTCTGAGAATGCCAAATTCTTTTTATCTCATTTCTTAAATCTGTGTATTTACTTTTTTTGTATTGTTATTATGTGTTTATTTTTTTAATATTAAGTTCTACAATTACTTTCACTTTTATTATTGCGACAGCTGTTTCGACTTTCAAGGCCAATAAAGTAGTCATGCCACATTGGGACGACTATGATTTTACGATATTTATTTTATTTTATTTTTATTTTATTTGTATGATTCTATTTATCCCCATCCTATTTTTATTTGTACGATTCTTAAAATGATTAATTAATATTTTCGTTAAAACCGATCTATTTAAAAAATGAATTATGTGTGGAACTTACCTTTAATATTGTAGCTATTTATTAATTGTTTTATAATGACTTGAATACTATTAAAGTCAATTGCTCTCCGTTATTATTTATTACCCGGTTATGAAAATGAAAGTTTTTAGTTAATCCCTGAAATAAAAATAGGGTAGGGGTAAATAAATCGTATAAATAAGTCGTCTCAATGTTGCATAATCTCAGTTTGTCAAAGGAAACTGCTGTCACAATAATAAAAAAAATATATTTAATAGTAAATCAGATTTACTTATAATTAAAAATATACAAATGTAATAATTCTCTTGATACTTAAAACAATAACATTAATTTTCATAATAATATTTCTTCTGCTATTTGGTTTGGGTGAGTACATCCTAAAATTACTTCTACAAGGACTTGTTTTGTGTTTTGTTTTCTGACGGGTTTAAAATTATGTTATGAAATCAATTTTTGTTGAAAAAAAATCGAAAACCTCAAATACAGGTACACTGTTGATTAATTTCCTTTTCATTCAGATTGATGGTATCAAAATAATTATAAAGTATAATTTTAGGTGCTTCTTATATTGGATTTTGGCAAATTTTGACGTGTTGTAAGGAATTATCATTGAATAGAGAGTTCCAGGAAGTGCCCTAATAATACTGAGAGAAAAAAAAACAAATAAATTACTTACTGGGATCGCATACTTTCACTCTTTTCTTGCCATTGCGCATCCCTTGTTAGACAGATACTAGAATAGCTTCATCTCCTATGTTATTTTTTTAAACTACATTGTTAAATTCCAATTGTCCAGTATCTTATGTAATAAGTCAGTATACGCTCATGTTAAGCAAATAAAACTTCAGGCGTATGGCCATTATCCCCATAAGCACTCTTTACTGCCTCACGTTTCATTATTTTTTCGTAGTTCTTCACGAAATTTCTTTTATATCAATTCAATCACACCAACATGTGTTTCCATGCAATCATAAAGTCACCCTTAAAGATTAATACTCGACTATTTTGAATAAGAAATGAGCCGTAAAGAAACCCTCGGTCAGTTATGGCACTTGGCAGTGATTGCCGCGTGGTCCGCCCTTAAGTGCCGTTCTCTCTCTGACCACAACTGCTTTATGAGGCCTTTCGTGTTAACGTTTATGGGCCTGACGCAAATATGGGACCGCTGGATCGATTTTATGTGCCGTGTCGTGGGACCGATTGGATTCCCGTCAAACTGAACTGCCTTAATCTGGTTTTAATTTTGATTAGTCAGCTTTGTTTTCTTTTGTATTATGTGGAACACTGCGTTTTTGGTAACGATTTGAAGCCGTTCTCTGTTGTCACCGTGATAATAACATCGTTTACGATCTCCGTAACGTAATAGTCTAGGCATTTGGGTCGGGTTGTTACGGGATCGATGATATAGATTTGTTTTACGTGCATGTATGGGCGCTGCCAGATTTTAACGATGTGAATATATAAATATGAACTAGGTTTGCTACCTGTTTTCGTTTGAACTAGTTTTCCCATTAGACTATCTTTTATTTCTTAGAACTATTGAAAAATATGGTCATAACAGCCTTAATTTTTAAGAGTTAAATACACATTTAAATTGTTCAGACAGTAAAATCTGCACACCATTGTGTTTTTTTTTCGAATTAACTGTTCTGAAATTGCTGTTTATCCATTGAATTTTCGTGATTTGTTTTTCACCCTTCCATCGGATTGTATCAGAAATCAGCTACATAATAGTTTGACACCACTGATACGTTTCATAATATACTTTAGAGTAGCTTCAGTAATTTGTAGCAATATTTTTTTCACTATAATATTATTTGCCGGAGTTCAAACAAAAATTTATACAAAAAATGCTGAAGAATAATGTATCCACATATGTCACTGTAACTTGCACATACAAAATATCAACAGTTTCCACTTTCACAGTCGACGGCAATTTAAATTAACAAAATGTAAAAATATGCTAAAAATAAAATAAAATTAATAATTAAAAATAAATAAATAAAAATGATAACAACTAACAATTTGTAGGCTTTTTAAGACAGTTAAAATACAGTTAAATTAAAATAAAAACTATAGCAGACTTAAGGTCATGCGATGACCAGTGTTTTTTGATATAGTGTCCTCTGTGTGCAGTTTTATCTTTTATAAGCATAAACTTTTTAATATACGTGTGTTTGTCGGAAGTGACTTGCCAGGTAAGTATGTTTTGATATCTTTTCTAAATAACAAATGTAGATCCTAGGAAATAAATTGTACAGCGCCCTTGAGGTGATTTTTCACAAAAACGGCGCTCTACAAATTATCCAATTATTATTATTATTATTATTAGTTTACCATATTTTTCTTATTTGCTTACATAGTACTCACATACTCACATTCTCACCATTATATATATTTATACTTTTTTATTCTTTTTAAATTCCTCTATATTTCAACCTTTTGATATATTCTTTCAAATTATTTTAATGTCTTTTGCAAAAACACTAACTCGCACATATTAAATATCAACAGTTTATTTTTTCTTATTAGTACTTTCATTGATTTCGTAAATTGAATGTATATATATATTTTTAATTATATACTTCTTGCATTCTCTTAAACTCTAAACTCCTTATTTTTTCATATTGTATATCTACTTTTCATATTTCTTTTAATTTCATACTTGATATATTCTTTTAATGTATTTTATATATAATCTACCACCACAACACAAGCATGTGCCTAGCTTGGTGGTGTAAACATTCTTAATTACTGTAATAAACAAAGCATTGAATAAAGAAAAATAATTTAAATATATATGTTTGGGGTCATTTGTGCAAGAGTGGTGTAATCATTTTTTACAAATAGAAATTATATATGGAATAGGGTGCTATCTGAATCACGTATTCTCACTGCACCCGGTTTATGTTGATTACTTACCGAGCCATAAAGGAACCGGTTTAGCCACGAAATAACACCCTAAACCATTAAAAAATATAAAGGTATTGTTAGAGTTTAAAAAAACAATGCTTTTAACTCCTATTCAATATTGGGTTCAGACCACTTTTGCGAGAGTGGTCTAATTAACATATTATCCCTCTTTGTTTCCAGGTGATGTTGAATTCGAACTAAGTGACAAGTGGCCAGCAGTGTCTCCTGTGCACGAGAGCGCGCGTCGCACCCCCAGAGTGGCCGTGCAGCGCGCCGGCCCCGCCCTGCTGGAGGGAGGCGGGCGCGGGAGGGCACCCGCGCAGCTCACGGCGCCCCCGCAGGGCCCCGCGCCCCCCCGCGTCAAAGACCGTCCCCCCGGCGCAAGGGACCCCTATCTGTAAGTCGATACAAACACTACCAAAACTACAGACAAACAAACATCGTAGCGTCAGTGACGTCAATAACGCCACGGTATTCTTATAAATTATTTATAAATATCGGTTTATAAGCACTAAAAGGCCTAAATATTTACTACAGGTAACATTAGCAACTTTGCAATATCCTAGAGTCAGTAAGGTAATTAAAGCCGCATTCTCATTACTAACACGACTAGATAACGGCTTATGTGCATTTAAAATAAAAAATGCGAGATGCGCAATCAAATAAGAAAATGTTAAATCTTGTGAAAAATTGTCAATACCGTACCAACATTGCATCCAAATATTGTGGCGTACAGTATTGGCCTTGATCGTGGCGTGAGTGACGTCATTAAAGAGTCTTCTTACAAATGCTGGATAACGGATTATGAGCGTTAAAAACTCAAAAATATTTTACAAGATTTGCCATAAAATGCCTAAATATGCAGAAAAAACAAGCAAAAGTAAAATATATACATCGACACTGGCTACATTACAACGCAACAGTCTCTCTTAAATGACTACATAACGGATTTAATGAATTAAAAATGGTGAAAATATGCAAGCTGTATTTTTAAAAGCTTATATTTGAGTACAAACAAAATATATTTTTTTTATAAATACCCCTTTGTTGAGCAGATTACCAGCTTTAGCAAAGCTCGTCTATGCATCACCCAGCTTGTGCGCCTGAACTTTGTTGTGGCTGGGTCACTCTTACTCAGTTTCATTGTTAGTGCCAAGTTATTTCTACGCCAAATAGTCTTAAATATGTATAACCTGTTAACTAAAAATGTGCCGATAAATATGCCTGCAATCCGATGTCTATTCGTTACTCATTCCGGATCCGTTGCTTAAATTATATACTTAAATTAGTACAAAATATAAACAACACGATATTATACTAAACCCACATGGTCTGAACCAATCTACGGTAACTTAACCAAACATGGGATTTTTGTTTGTTCTACCGCTATCTCAACTAAAATTTTCCTTCTGCACCGGCTCACAGACGGGATGACGTAATTACTAAACTGCTCTACGTTTGCAGACGTGTAATACTTTCAATACGAAAACCGGTCGTTTTAAGACTCGTTTACGGAATCGAATGATTTGCTAGCTATTTTATTTCCATTATCCTACAAAATGTGTCTCTTCAAGACTCAGATTCTCTCCTTCCTTTCCTTAAAAACATCTTCCATACAACACAAAAATATGACTCATGTGAAATATTAAAAAAGTAAGAAAATCATATCAAAATTCAAAAAAATATTTATTGCACAAAAATACAGAGTACCTACAAAGAGTATAGCTTATAGTTTACATCCTATTTCTTACGGCTAACCGAACAAATACACATTATATTACATAACCCAACAATTTCATGTTAACAAATAATAAATAAAAAAAACAGAGGCATTTAATTTATGTAAGGTATTCATTTAAGGTGTAGTGACATTTGTTTAAAAGAAATGTTTTTAGTGATGATTTAAATTTAAGTCGGTTACTTGTTTGATGTTGCGTGGAAGTTTGTTATATAATTAAGAGTACCCATCAGACAAACCAGACAAAATCACACATCCCTCAATGTAACACTAACTCAAAACAAAATGCTTTTATTCACCGTGCTTCATACAATTTTAATACTTCATACAGTGAATTAGACTTATTTAACTCAGCACCCCACAATTTCAAACCTAAAATCAATAAATAATTATATTATCATTATTATTTTTTTATTAATACAAATACGTACATGCTACACATTACACAGACTAGATCCATCCCATACCCCTCCCTTCCGCCATCCCATCCCTATAGGCTAATGTAACTTTTTTTCTTGCATAAATATTATATATATTCACTAAATAATTAAAATACCTAAGTGAAAACCTATTATTGGTTAAATAATTAACACTTACTACACCATACCTTATAATAATTATTACTGTTGGTTTTCCAAATAAATAAATAAAAAAATAGTAAAAAAAAAAATACTTTAATGGCCATGTAGTGTTATCTTTACCCTCTCTTTTGAAAGTTGCACATTGGTAATTCCATACGGCTAACAAACAACCCCGTCAATACAAAGACGAAAGAGTTTTCTAGAATCTGGAATTCTTATTGTCGAAACATAAGGTCAAAAGTAATACATCACAATGGCTTTGCGAAACCCTATTTTCCATCGATTGTGGTTCATAATTAATATAATTATTAAGATTGGACTCCTGGCGTCATTCTAATGACGGGGCTACACCATGCACTCGTGCAATGACGTCGTCAGCCACCGTCTGTACTATTTACATGTGAGTACAACCATTATTTTGAAATGCGTATCACAGCAACGACTATTATCATCGATCAAACTGAACGAATTTCGAATTAAAATTTGACTTTTCGCTAAACTAGGATTGTCAAATTTTATTCTGCATAGTAAGTATTTCGCGGAAGTCAAAAATTGACATTTTAATTAAATGCATTCCATAATGTTAAATAAAACATGGTAATATCACAAACTTGCAATGTTCCTTAATTTGTTAACACTAATTATGACAACAAATTGTCTTTTGGAATTGATTGATCGCTCAGTTATATGTTGGTGAAAACCTGTATTTTTTACAAGCATTTATTTGATCACGTAATTATTGGCGAAAGCGTCACCTAGAGCTGTACCTACTTCTAAAGTATTTTTTCGAATCGTCTATTTTTAATAAAAGAGACCACGTGAATCGGACGCAAATTTATTTTGTAATTATTTATAACAACAACTAACCGTTATTACAGCTATTGATTGTGTTATTATTATATGGAAGAGCTTTTTACCATCTTCATAGCGAAATGGGATCATGTTTTCAACTGGAGTTTTATAAGAGTTACCGGAAACTTGATGGGGTAATTTGTAACGTTTTTTTATATTTCTGTTTTCACACCGTTTCTCGTTCAGAAGAATGTATTTTTCGGAGAGTGAACAGCAAGCCCCTATTATTCTAGCTACAATCTTTTGCGGGTGATTAAAATTATAAAAAAATAATTGCTCGCGTCTGCCGGTCTTAATAGAATTTTGTGTAATTTAAAGTTATAATTTAATTAAATCCGAGATTTAAATTATTTTGTATACTCCTCTTAATTTCCGTTTTTTTGTTTTCCAAAGATCGTAAAAAATATTTTTTTTTTATTTCCTTTCACGGCGGCGGCTTTAGAGCTCGCCCGGCATTGTGTAGCTGTACTATATTTTTCGCGACGGCAGTTTCCCGGAAACTCGGCCAAATACCGACGTGAGAGACAGAAAAGGTCGCGGTGATATTTACATGCAAATTCGGTTTTAAAATCCACGTCGACAATGCGCCCCGCATCGCCCCACATCACTCCTAGTCGAGCTTAATGAAGAGATTCCGCGTGTTGAAAGCTATGACATTTTAACTTTACACTTTCTGTCATTTAGCTATATGAGCGTTTATCCAACTCCCATGGCACTAACACTAACGCCAGGGACGAGTAGTTGTGTAGTGTAGTGTATCGCAAAACATCCCCGTGAAAAGATTCAAAACAGAAAAATTGTTCAAGGCTGCACCGTCGCTGAATGTCGAATGACTATTCCTGTCTCCCTTTGCTTCCCCCAGGCCGTGTTGCTGACTAACCGACTAGGAGTAGGTACTAGATACCTGCAACTACTGTAGCAATGGCGGTGCGCGGCCGGATTTGATTATGTCACGTTTTGCTGACTATGTTGTGCAGTCATTTTTAATTGTCCCTTCCTACATCAATAATGCACTCCCAATGAAACTGTACCCGATGCTATGATTGTATATCGTATAACCATATTAATGTAATGATTGTCGAAATCCGATATTGCGTTAGTATTCTAAAATTTCATATACTATTAAATTTTAAACATATTATTGAAAATCAACTATAATATACAATCATACGCAGATACTTTTAGACATGCATTGCATTTGGACTCGTGATAAAAATTGGTTTGGATTTATTGTTGAATTCGTTCAGATATTTTCAACATATACGAATCACAGTGGCATGCTAAAAGATATCTTTGTGACATTGTATAAAAACTGCTTTAAAGTTCAAAATATTCTGTTTCCGAATCTCTTTTCGCAAATTAAGTAGTGTTATAAATGGCCGTAAAACATTTAAATATTTGTGCTTGAACTTCGCAAAATAAAATAAAATACACGATATTTTTTCTTGTGTAAACCAAAACAGACGTCTGGTGTTAAGTGGGAGTTTAAACCTTATCGCCATCTACATAAGGAGTGTTCTTGTTATCGGTCCGATTCTGAACGCTACACGGTTTGGGGCATCGGCTTAAAGTAAATATCATTTCGGAAATTTCCGCACAAAGCGAATGCACTATGTCATTTACAATTGCCCCGGGGTAGCAAGTAGCAAGTAGGAAACCAGCTTCCTACATTCAAAAGTAATTTAATGCATCCAGTATCCTTAACAATCGACAAAGCGGATTGTGCTCGCTGGATTGTCGTAACGCTGGAATACTCAGTGCGGAAGTAATGCTAATAATGATGTTATAAGTCGGGTACGCCCCGGGTGTTGGTTCAGCAGTGCTATCAAGATGGAAGTTGGACAATTAAGATATAACGGACCCTGTTGTGCAGGATACTTACCATTGTCCATTACCTCTGTTCCTCAGATGTACCGTACATTTGTTAATTTACACTGTTTTCATGTTTTAAGTTGTTTCTTTCTCGCTAATTTGCTGTGAAAGCTTTCCCGAGCTTATGTAGGTACTATTCGGTTGTGGAGACATTTTGTTTTTGCGCTCGCTTTTTAGTCTGTCCTAAATTTACCCTGTGGAATGGAAATAATTTATTAGTCCGTTCAGTTGAATATACACCTACCTAGATCATATTTATAGCGGTGTGTGTAAAAAAATACTCTTAAGGGCGCTTTACAATTTATGCAAACTTATAATACATACCTTAATCGTATAAATTTAACACGTTAGCTTATCTAACTTATTTATAACTAATTAAATGTTTAATACCTACCCGTTAACCAACAATGAAGAGTTATACCTACTATTTGCAATGTAGGTATTTGTTAATGAGTAGTAATTTATTGTAGTATGCAATACGACCCATTAATTCATTCTTTACTAACCAACTAACAATGAACCACTCAGTTTCCTAGTAGGCAAGGAGGATGATACACCTCATAATTTTGCGCATAAACTATTTGCTTTATTCACATTTAAATGTATTCATCTGATTTTCTGACACTTGATATAAATATTTGTTTCTCTTGATTCGGCCATATTATGTTCCTGTGATTTATTTTTCCATACATTTACCAGTCTTATGTTCTATCACTAATTTATCTAGTTACCTGCTCTGCATGTCAATTCATGTAAGCGACCCCTCGGTAAAAAAAGTTTATTTAGTTAAAACCTTTTAGTATTCAAGGACGGTTTTCGTGAGTATTTGAGTGTCCCATAGTCTGCTATCATTTATTTATCTCTTCATAAATCTACCACAATATTCTTGTATTCGGTTACCTTTGTTGGTTTTATAAAATCGGCATTGACGTAACTACTTCTGTAATACGTCGGAAGCTGCTTAACTATATCTTTACTATAAATGGACCGAAGTCTCTCGTATGAAATGTACGGGAAAGACATCTGATTTGATTTCATAGTAAGATTTCTCATAGTTTAAGGGTGTATATAATACTTCACCATACATACTGTTTCATAAAATAATACTATTTTTTGTACAAAAAATAAAAGGGTTTCAGTTCAGTTATTAATATTTTTTACAGATTCTACCAGTTACCTACCATGATTACCTTTGTAAATAATTTATTTGTATGCTTTACATTACGTACCTCACTAGGTGTAACCAGTTCTGAGGTAGGTGACAGCAATGTACAATCAAAACATTGCAATGTTATTGACAGTTAGGTAGTGCTAAATTTAGGTTTTTTATATTAGCTCCACGCAAGAGGCCTGAGAGTAAATAAAGGCCTATTTCATCTTTCGGGATGCTGTGCAGGGGGTACTTTTACGGAAATAAAGTGAAAGTTCTGAGAAGGAAACAGGTAAGATGGGTGGGTAGGAATCTGGGGGTCAGTATGTCCAGGAGTGACGGAAGTTTGAATCCATCCCTCCCGCTGCGGTGCAAGGCGATGTTCCGAGAGAGTCCTGATGGAGAAGTCTCTCGCGATCTAACCCGCTACGCAGTTGGTGGGCAGACGCACCCGCCACCAACACCTAGACAAACAATATGTAGAAAGACATTATAAAAAAATGTTTAAAACATTTTCTTAAACATATTTTTTTTATGCACCAATATGCAGTATGGGCATATAGCTACAATTAGAGGCACTACTGCGTACTATTATATCTTGTCGAAACTTATTCCACTATTAGAAAGCGGTAAGCGGTGCGCATTGGCCGGATTCGGTAGTTTTAGTTAGAGCTTTGGGAGAGTTGGAGGTCTGTTGGAGGTAAAAGGTGGAACCTTTTATTTCGCTTCATATCTCATCTAAATATAATACATTAATTAGTGTGGGGATATTTTGAATCTAAAAAAAGATGTATAAATATATTGTAGTTCTATCACAAGATGCATTTAAGGGTTTAACTGATTACTTACCTAAACTGTAGTGGATATAATGATGCAGAATTATATAAAATGTCTAATCTTTAAAGAAGGGGACACTCGAAACAATAGTTATGTACTTTTGAGTTCATGCGATAATTTATGTGTTTTTTGTTGTTGCAATTATTGCGTGTTTTAAGTAGTTAGGTCCTTTTTGACAAGACAATTTTGTTAGCTTTCGATAATATTCTGTAAATCTTGGTTTATTTTCAAGTTGTGAGTGTTTTTGTCAAACACGAGATTACCGTTCTGATATGATTTACGTCTCCTTTATTTACAATTTATCAGTGACAGTAATGATTTTTTTAAAAGAGGAACGGGAGTCAAGATAACATTTTTGAATTTGTCATTTTTCTAAAACGTTTCTTTTGAATAATACATAATTGAGTTTACGACATATTTTAAACCCTCTTCGATCGAAATTGACTATTCTTGATATAATATGAATATGAATCCAACGTGCACTAAATGCTGTATCAAGGTAGAGGTACTGGGCTGTAGCTATTCATCCCCGATACGAATAAAAAATGTCTGTCAGTGGAGCACACGAACCATAATTGAAAAGCCTTCAATCCTACCCGTGCAGCCGTCATCCAACCCCCTCACCCTCCTCCACCCTCCGAAGCTCTGAATGTATTTTCGTTTGCTTTTTTTTTCAATAATCCCATTAAAGCCTGGCATTGCATACGATAATAAACATGCTATAAATAACTCATTTTGTCGATACCAGGAATTCAAGTGATTTGTGACCCAATATTCGCCAGTAAACGGGAATTGCGGCACTTCAAAATGTATATATGTGTCTATATAGTGTGTTTATATATATATATATATATATATATATAAACACACTAATAGTTTCTATCCGGCTTCATCCGGATTTTTCACACTGTTTTTAGATGGCATTTTTCTGCAACATCTTATTTTTACAGTATGGGTATTTTAAAGCCAGTGATAGAAATGGCATTACATTGTCGTATACATTGAAGAGAGGAAATGTAGTTCAAGTTTCATAACGCCATGGCTAACCGTTTGATAGTTGTGGTTTCTTCTCCTCACAGGTTTTCTGGTGTATAGTTCAGTTTTGTATTGTACTCGTTGTATTGAGGTGATTTTTCACGAAAACGGCGCTATATAAATTAGCCAAATATTATTATACCAAGCCTTTTTAAATCGTTGATTGCGAAATTATCTGAAGGAATTTGATGCAATAGCATAATTTTCAATGTTCATAACCTCACAACACATTACAAGCTTTAATATTTTTTATAGTATCTCAATTTGAGCGGTGGGTATGTATATTGTCGCCCCAGGAACCATTTATTGGATAACCAACACCCCTGCCATAGGTCACCCAAGCGGTTCGCTACGTTGTTGACTAAGCAGGGGTGTTAGGGTTTATGGGAGTTTTGTCGAGGTCTTGGGGGCGGATATGCTTGGCTACCTAGTGCGTAGCGGGTCGGATCGGAAGAGACTTGGTTGAGGGAGACCTTTTGACCTCCAGCCGGGCTCTTCCCAAAGGTAACATAGGCCCTAAGGCATTTTTTTTCCTCGGACCTCCTGTGTGGAGCTAATGTCCAAAAAAGTTAACTTTCAGAGAGGTAAATGCACCCCGGAAATGGTCAATATAACTTGTCAATGTTTACGTCACTGTTGCAGTTTTCAATTCTCATTATCGATTCGGTTTTAACTATCGATTATGGTCTTGAAACATAATGTTGCGCTTTACCCAATTCGGTCACAAATACCAGAATTTGCGAAAATTATCTTTAACGAAGCGATCAAGCCGTGATGACCCTAATCCAACACTCATAGATAAGCTTTACCCGTCAAGTGGTCTCGAGATAAGCATCCATAATCGTAATCGACACCGGGCCTTGATAAACTTTACTCGTTACTGGTCTTCCGGTAGTCCCGGTCAATGAGTCCACCCAGCAACTGCTGGTCAACCTGGCCCCGGTGACTTTTGGTCATTTTTTGTTGACCATACCTATTGCCTGCCCTACCGCTAATGGCCCGGTTCATTAATCATCCGAACCAGGAATTACCCCCATCGCTAAGGGTAGGTATGGTACCTTCCTTTATTTAACTATCCCGGCATTATTAACGGGGCTTCTTATCCGGTATTCAAGCATCCAAAATTATGCCTTATGATGAAAAAAAGCATGTATTATTTTTATTAACTTTTAGGTATTTTGAATTTCGTACTTAATGTTAGTAAAACTTACTACATAGTTCTTGTCATCGGTAAAATATCGTAATGTTAGGTACTTGACTTGCCAAGATGATCACCGTGAAATTTTGTTTCCGTGAAATCAAGAACAAATTCACGTTTCAAATATAGAAATAATAATCTTCTAGATAATTAAAGTAAAGTTCCTTGTAGGTGGATTTGAAAAGATTATTTTGGTATTTTGATATTTTTTACAACACATTATATATATATCAGTTCCTATTTTGAAAAAGTCGCACACTCACGTCTGGGGAAATTGTGTTATCATTATGAAATAATAGTTAAAATCGTTCACCCCAATTTCATTTTTAAGCCTCCGTAGCTCATGATGAAAATGGCGTTGAAAGTAGTTGAAATTACCTAGTAATTTCAGACAGAAAAAGCTTTGCAAATATCATGATGCCAGTGTTTAACTTTCTATATTTTGCTTCTTCAGACAGATTTTGTACTTAATGGTTCAGACTTTTCTTTTCGAGAATCCGCGATTTTTTGTATTTCGTTTTAGTCCCTCGTTCTTTAAGTCGCCTGCCACCAAATATTTGTTTCCCCCAAGTATGACGGTGCAGAAGAGTCCCTCTAATAAACCTCCACCCGCTTTTCGCCCCCCCTCGCTGTCCAGCCCCGCATTAAAACTTTTATTGTAAAACTTTTAATTGATTTTCACGTAGTAACACAGTAGTAACGGCCTGGTTCCACAGCCACTAGTCGGTCCTTCAGAATATTTAAAAACTTCAAAACAGTAATTAAATCAGACAAATGTTCGATTGATCGTTTAATGCGAAGCTTAATGCCAAATCACTATTTTGATTAATCTTTATACCGAATTGGTGTACATTATGAATACCACAAAATATGCTTTGGATAAATTGATGGTTTTCCTATCGCTTCACTTGAGTAGAATACAAATAAAAAAATAAATTACTCAATAAAAAATATAAATGCAAACTACTAAAAAAAACATTTTTTCAATAGAAATGTATGAACGCATAAAGGAAACAACTTTTTAAATAATACTTCTAAAATACAGTATTATAGCTAAGATTATCTGTGACAGTTTCACTTGATTAACTTTTTTCTTTCTTATAAAATTTTTCACAAAATAAATAAAAAACAGTTTTTTGCTTGAAATCGAACGTTTCTAGACTCCGTTTGTCAAGCGATTTTAATGCATATTACCTACGATATAAGGTATACCAAAAATATACACATTTTTGGCTTGTAGCTTCCTCTTAAACTTTACTATTTGAAATCGGTTTCGATTTAGTTAACACAGAAAGTTTACACTATTTGCTAAGTATAAAAGAGGTGAAAATATTGCATCACTTCTAGCTCCGATTTTCCGATACAGCGTGAGCATACGAGTTGGTTGTAAATTTGCATAATTATTATAGTAAGCGTCTGGAGTTTCTCTATGGAACTTTTGTCCCAGGACGTGTCGCCTACCGCAAATTTTATGTGCCTACATTAGCATTGTATACTAAATAATAATAAAGTGGTGGCTCGTAAAACACGTCAGGTCAGGCTTTCAGGCGTTTTACTCAACAGCCTCTTACCTTGGTAAGTAATTAAAATTATAACTTAGCCTAAATGTTTTATATTTGCGAGTTGCGTTGCTGGCAAAAAGAAACAGAAATAATCAATCTTTCTTATTTAAAAAAGTTCATTTTACTCTGTCTTCAGTAAATTAGTGTGCTAATTTACTGAATTACTCGGAATTAGTTGTTTGATCGTTCTTATTTTTGGATTCAGACAGGCGGTGAAATTGATTATCTGTTCAACAAAAAAATTTAATTTTAAAATGTTTTATTAATTTCACCAGAAGTAAGAAATACTGTGCATTGCCTAATTAAAATATAAATATTAGACTTATAATATCTTATCAAAAAATTTGTCTAATGCTGCCAGTACACGTTTGGTCAACGCATTGGGCAAATGCGCTGGCCCAACGTGTACAAGTACCCTTGACGTATATTGGCCGTTACACGCGTTGGCCGCCAAAGTTGGCCGGCCAACCCGATTATTGTCGTATTTTCGTGCACACATCAAAGGATCTTGGCTCCAACCGCGTTCACACCTCTCACACGACGGTTTCGGCACCAACGTTGGCCCGACGGTACTAGGGGTATTAAATCTTCCTTTTATTGAAAAATGTTTTATCATCGAGGACGGATTTGCGGCCGTTTTTATACAAGATTTAATTTTGGATTTGAGGCCAAAATACCCAACGGTAAAAATCAAACGTATTCGGTACGAAAATTAGCTATTTTATTTATGTGTGTTTTAAATTATAAAATACAGGCCAACGATCTAGTTTGGTTGGATTTTTTGTCCTCAAATCCAAAATATTTTTTTTAGTAAGATGATTAAGTTCCTCCTAAGAGGAATAACTCGGCTGAGTTTTTTTTATATAAAACTTAAATTTGAATTTGAGGCCAAAATACTTGACTAAACCTTTTTTTAAATAAAGGTGTACGAGTATATGGCAAATATCTAATACGGCTATGGGCTACCTTAATTTGTGTTTTAATTTATAAAATATAGGCCTTTAAATGTTTCAATTTTTCATGACTAATTATAATTATCCCACAAACAATTGCCAATGGTTGTGAAACATCGATTTCTTTAATGGCATATATTTTGTATTTTGAAACTCAAATAAATAAAGTAGCACATATCCGTATTACATATATATCCAGTTTTGTTGGGTATTTTGGCCTGAAAAAAGGCCGCAAAGCCAACCATTCCTCTTAAGATCAATTGCCACCATCAACCCCCCTATACGAGGAATATTCAAATTCTAATTTTCAATTTTCGTATGGGCAGTCTAGTGTATTGTATAACCCACATCTTCATTCCCCGTCGGCCTAGTCTCCCCGGCTCCGTAGTGCCTAAGTGGGTAGTTCGGACTTCGGACCTAGTAGCTCGGTCCAGTTAATGACTTGCTTGTATTTGCATATTCCCATCAGCGTGCCACCGGGCGCCGCTACGAGGGGGTACCCTCTTCTGACCCTGTTCGGCCCAAGGGATGTATTCATTAGCAAATTCATTTTCATGAACACCTCCGTCTTGTAATACTTGTATGCTGTCTTTTTTTAAATGTATGAAAGACGCGGAGGTCTCGAATCATTGTAGCATGTTTAAAAAGTTATCCTCTTGGCAGCGCCTTTAGCAACAAACGCGTAGGCAACTTGTTTGAATGTCGTAAATAGTCATTCAAATTTAGTTTCGTCTATCTTCTGTTTTGTATTAAAAAATCTACAAATACCGTAACTTTTCCTCTGTTAAAATATTTGTTTAGTACTCAAATCATCGTGCATAATTGTGCCGAATTGTAATGACTTTCATTTTTCAAAACTTTCACCCTTTTGGATTTCCATATTTATCCGCTATGTTAGTACACATTCACTAAGATATGTTTGAATAATATCTGCGGCCATCTTG